>NW_023397285.1:1159862-1286713 GCF_011125445.2 Fundulus heteroclitus
GGATTTTGAAAAGTGTTTGCTTTCCAACATTTAGCCATGCTTTGTCATGCTGGACAGGACCTTGGCTTGTGGAGTCTCAAATTTTGTCTACTTTTTTGAGGCCATTTTTTATTTGTGCATGTAGAATAAACAGTTTCATTCTTTACAGCAAGCACTGTTGTTGCTTCCTTATTGCAGCTCCTTTGCTTGAGCTGTGTGGTCTCTGCAGCTCTACACTGTGGAATTGCTTATTCACAGTCAAGTCTTCCTCTCGCAATAATTTCTCTCTTAATGCATTGTCAGGGATTCCACACACCATTTTTTCTCTGAGTGTGTTTCATAGGTTTCCATACTCACACGTCTTACTCAGGTGTGCAGCTCCACCAGATACTGATCAAAGTTAACTCATTTTTTTGATCATGTGAGAAAAGTTGTATCTCTAAAATGTATATTCTGTTTTGTTACAAAGTGCTTCTCAATTTTTTCCATTGGCTGGCTGAAAGTGGACATCCTCCACAAATTGAAAACTGTTATAAATGCCCTAAGCATCCTTACTTATAACATGGGTAATTTGTCTTTCCATCTTGTCATTATTCCTATGCTCCACTTGCAGCTAAATACATGTTGAATCTTTGCTTTTAATCTTTTCCAGTTATCTGCAATATTTTGTGTTAGATGCATAGGTGACAGTGGGTTTAGCTTTTCCATTCGTTGATTAAATTAAGCATGTGCACCCATTTTCAGTCAAGGCAAGGCAAGGCAAATTTATTTTTATAGCACAATTCAGTACAAGACAATACAAAGTGCTTTACATGATTAAGATATAGCAAAATAATAAATGTAGATAGAAAATAGAATAAAAGCAAGTAGGGATAGAATGTAGTAACAAAAAAGAACATTAAAAACAGTAAAACTGTTTAAACTAGAACAGTCAAAGGCAATTTTAAACAGATGTGTTTTTAATCTTGATTAAAATAACTCAGTCAGCCATTTCTTGCAGGAATTAAATGATTTGCTTATTTTTCCTCATGTTCACAGTTTTTGTCATTCCCTCTTTCCAGATCTCACCGGATGTTTTTTTCCCCTTTATTATGTCTAGCTTTTTGGCAAGTAGAATGTGCCCTGGCTACCATGGTAATGCCAACCATATGTATTATACCAGGAAGGTTTATTCAATTCAATTCAATTTTATTTATATAGCACCAATTCATGAAACATATTATCTCCAAGGCACTTTACAAAGTCAAATTTATTCATATTATACAGATTGGTCAAAAAATTTCCTATATAAGGGAACCCAGTTGATTGCCACCAAAGTCCCGACAAGCGACATTTACTCCTGGAGAAGCGTAGAGCCACAGGGAGAGTCGCCTGCAGGTCCATGGCTTTGCAGCAATCCCTCATATCTGAGCAAGCATGAAGCGACAGCAGAAAGAAAAACTCCCCATTAACGGGAAGGAAAACCTCCAGCAGAACCGGGCTCAGTATGAATGGTCATCTGCCTCTACTACACTGGGGTTAGAGAAGACAGAGCAGAGACACAACAAGAGAGACAAACAAGCACAGAAGCACACATTGATCCAGTAATGTGTTCTACATTAGATGGTATAGCGGGTGATCTGTCTTCCCTGGATGATGTCACAGTTTACTGAACGCCATATAGCAGCCTAACTATACAGGTAGCTCAGGGTAACATTAGCCACTCTAACTATAAGCTTTGTCAAAAAGGAAAGTTTTAAGATTAGTCTTAAAAGTAGACAGGGTGTCTGCCTCGTGGGCCAAAACTAGGAGTTGGTTCCACATGAGAGGAGCCTGATAGCTAAAGGATCTGCCTCCCATTCTACTTTTAGAGACTCTAGGAACCACCAGCAGACCTGCAGTCTGAGAGCGAAGTGCTCTGTTAGGAACATAAGGGGTAATCAGAGCTCTGATATATGATGGAGCTTGATTATTAAGGGCTTTATACGTTAGAAGAAGATATTTAAATTATATTTTTGATTTAACAGGAAGCCAATGAAGGGAAGCTAACATTGGAGAAATATGATCACTCTTGTTGATTTTCATCAGAAACTCTTGCTGCAGGCAGCTTTGGATCAGCTGAAGACTTTGAACTGCATTTTGTGGACTTCCTGATAGTAAAGAATTACAATAGTCCAGCCTTGAAGTAACAATGCCGGACTAGTTTTTCAGCATCACCCCTGGACATGTTCTAATTTGGCAATATTCCAGAGGTGAAAAAAGGAAACTCTGGAACCTGTTTAATTTGGGATTTAAATGACATGTCTTGTCAAAAATAACACCAAAATGTGTTACTTTATTACCCAGAGGCCAAGTTAATGCCATCCAGATATGTGTATTTTTGAGGACTCTGGTCCAAAGATTACAACTTCTGTCTTGTCAGAATTTAAATGCAGGAATTCATCCAGCTTTTGGTTCCTCAAGACATGACTGCAGTCAAAGTAATTGATTGGATTCATACAGGATTTATGGATAAATATTGCCGAGTACTCATCAGCATACAGTGGAAAATTAATCCATGCTGTCTGCTATTTTGCCAATCGGAAGCATATATATAGTAAAGAGAATTGGTCCAAGGACTGAACCCTGTGGTACTCCACCAAGTGACCCTAGGAGTTGTGAAGAAGATTTATTACTACATAAACAAACTGTAATCTGTCCGATAGATAAATTTACACCAGCCTAATGCTTTCCCCTTAATCCCTACAGTATGCTCAAGTCTTTGTAGGATAATATTGTGATCAACTGTATCAAATGAAGCACTGAGATCTAACTCGACAAGTACAGACACAAGTCCATTATCTGAGGCCATGAGAATATCATTAGTGACCTTCACCAGAGCTGTTTCAGTGCTATGATGAGCTCTGAAGCCTGACTGAAACTCTTTAAGTAGGTCATTACTTAGTAAATGTTCACAAATTGATTAGCAACTACTTTCTCAAGAATTTTAGATACAGGTCTGTAATTTACTAACTCATCTTGATCAAGAGATGGACTTTTAAGCAAATGTTTAATAACAGCTACTTTAAAAGCCTGTGGTATATATCAATTTACTAAGGATAGATTAATCATGTATAAAATAGTGCCACTGATCAAAGGGAATATCTCCTTAAACAACTTGATTGGGATTGGGTCTAACATACAGAAGGTTTAGATGAAGCTAAAATTTTAGATAGCTCAGAAAGCTCTACTGCTTCTAAACAGTTCAAACACCGTGCAGGTTCTAAAGATTCCTCCAACGCTGCCTCACTTACTGAGGATGAGGTAATAATTTTTTTGGAGGATGCCAATTATTTTATTTTTAATGGAATACATTTTTTTATGAAGAATCCCATAAAGTCATTACTGCTAAGAGCTAAGGGAATGGATGGATCAACGGAGCTGTGACTTTGAGTAAGTTTGGTAACTGTACTGAAGAGAAATCTAGGATTATTTTTATTCTCCTCAATTAATGATGAAAAATATGCTGCTCTAACTCTGTGAAGGGTCTTTTTATACAACAATAAACTGTCTTTCCAGATTAGGTAGGATTCCTCTTGGTGTGTAAAGCGCCATTTTCTCTCCAATTTCCTAACATTGTGCTTCAAGGAACGCAGCTCTGAATTAAACCAGGGAGCCAGCTTCCTGTGAATAACCTTCTGTTTCAAGGGAGCTACATTGTCTAATGCAGAATGCTGTGACGAAGGTCACACGTTAACAAAGACATCTATTTGTGAATGGGAAGAAAACAAAATTGCTGCTATCTGCAGGGTATTTCTGCAATACTGAAGATATTAAAAGGGGGACAGACTCTTTAAAGTTTGATGCCAGCATTATCTGATAAAGATCTACTATAATGGAACCCTCTTATAGGGGTGGAGAACTCAGTTAGAATAAACTCAAATGTTATTAAAAAATTATCAGATAGGACAGGGTTGTGAGGAAATACCGTTAATTTCTGTTCTGTCTCTCCTCGAGGTCGGTCGGTTTTTCTTCAGCTCTCCAGAGCTCCTTATCTGCTTTTACCCTGCCCCCATTCTCCTGCTATTTGCTTCGTCTGTGTCTTTTGTGCCATTTCTTCATAGCAACCGAAAGCTCTAAGGCAATTATGGATCTCGTCAGCTGGTCTCTCAACGCTATTGATCAAATTTTTCAACTGGAAAGCAAAGGACCGGGGAGCGTGCCTGTCCCGACGGAACTTTTTTTGCGGGATACATCTTGGACCCGTGGCAGAAATGGTCCACAGTGTGCCTCTCAATTCTTTCTGTTGAGGACGTCGAAGATGTCTACTTATTCGGATTTATGATACTTGGATTCCTCATTTTTGGCTTTGGAGGATATTTAATGTATCAACACCTTCAAAAGCTGCTGGCGGTAAATATGGCCCTGATGAGACTGCCAGTGGCAGTCGACGCGATCACGAGGTCGTTGAATGAACAAAACGGACGGCTTGATAAGCTGACCGCGGTTGTGGTACAGAGGTGAGATGGGATAAAACCTGGAAGTGTGAACGTTACTAGCCCATCGATTGGATTATTGGAATATTGGATCCTGGAGCCAGCGGCGAAAAGACTCTAAGGCTGACAGAAAAGTTGGTGTCAGCTTGTTCTCATAACAAATTCTGTTTTCTTCAAATCGGACTCCCCGCTATCAAATTCTCCCTGGTTGTTATGGCGACATCGCACAAATTCCCTGCTACCCCCACATTCCTGCGGACATCTGTGGAGGAGTCAAGCCGGAGCGGCAGAGTGATAAGACTTTCCACCAAGGACACTTGCCTGCCGGAGGACGGCCTTCATGGACATACAGATTTCCACACAACATGCACCCAGACACAAATATGCTCACAAATACAGATGACTTTACCCGACCAGAACTCAAATGTTTACCTTCTGCATATATGTGTCTCGTCATTGATTGTGCTTTTTGTGCAAATGAGGTTTTTTTGTCGGATGCTTCACATTTTGTGTGGAAACACAAATTGTGCAGCACCTGTCTTTTTTCTCTCCTCCACTCGCCCAGTGTAAAATCTTTTTTCAACAGATCTCAAGGCAGCGCCTAGGGACCCCGTGTAAAGCGGGGTTTGGGGAACGCACCTCACGGCTAGCGCTCATGTAGCAGCGGCCGACTGGGTGTGTTCCTGGCAACGCAAGGCCTCAGTCAATCGTTCCCCCAAAATGTTTGTTAAGTGTATGTGATGGACGGTTGTACTGGAACTGAAATTTCGATTGTAATGCAAATTGCAGTTGACTAATAAAATTGATTGATTGATTGATTGATTGATAATTCTTCACAATCAATGCCATATGTCAGTACAAGGTCTAAGTATGGAGCCAAGAGCGCGTTGGTTTATGCACATTTTGACCAAAACCAATTGAATCTAGGATAGTTTTAAAGGCTACACCAAGGTTATCACATTCTGTGTCAACATGAATGTTTAAATCCCCCACTATAATAACCTTGTCAGCGTTTATCACCAAATCAGATAAGAAGTCTGACAACTGATCCAAAAACTGAGTATAAGGGCCTGTAGACGATACCAAACAACAAAGAGAAGAGGTTTTATTGCTTTGCAATTTGGATGAAGGAAGCTGAGGGTTAAATGTTCAAAAGGACTGTAGTTATTAGTTGGCCTGGGACTAATTAATAAATCAGACTGAAAGATGGTTGCCACTCCTCCTCCTTATCCTACAGATCTGGAAATGCGGAAATTTGAATAATTGGAGGGAGTTGACTCATTTATACTAACGTAGTCCTCTTGTAGCCAGGTTTCTGTTTGACAAAATAAATCAATCTGATTATCGGTAATCAATTCATTAAGATAAGATAAGATGGGCTTTATTGATCTCACATTGGAGAAATTCACTTGCCACATCGGCTCATAAGAAAAGGTGCAAAGGTTGGAAAGGTGCATCAGTTATACACAGTGAATCTTCATATATACAGTGGATCAAAGAAAAAGAGAAAAATAAGAATAAAAATACAAAAAGAAATAGGAATGGGCATATGATTTCTTATTTCTTATGAATGTATATAAGAGATCATATGCCCACTCACACACACAAACACACACACACACACACTCCAAAGGCCCTCAGCCTCCTCAGGAGGTGGAGGTGGCTCTGGTCCTTCTTGGATAGAGCGTCGGTGTTATGAGTCCAGTTCAGTTTATTGTTGACGTGAACACCCAGGTATTTGAAACTCTCCACAGTTTCTATGTCCTGCCCCTGAATGTTCACAGGTGAGTGAGGTGGGGGTCTTCTCCTGAAGCCAATCACCATCTCCTTGGTTTTGCTGGTGTTTAAACACAGATGGTTCTTCTCACACCAGTCCACAAAGTTCATGATGACCAACCGGTACTCCAGCTCGTTCCCCTCAGACACACAGCCCACAATGGCCGAGTCATCAGAGAACTTCTGAAGGTGGCAGCTGTCCGTGTTGTAAGTGAAGTCCGAGGTGTAGACTGTGAAAAGAAATGGAGACAGAATGGTGCCCTGGGGGGCCCCGGTGCTGCAGAATGCCACCTCTGACAGCCGTGCAGCCGCACGTGCTGAGGGTGGTCAGTGAGGTAGTCGATGGTCCAGTCAGCAATATGTTTGTCCACACCAGCGTCTTCCAGCTTCCCTCTCAGCAGCACCGGTCTGATGGTGTTGAAAGCGAAGAACATGACTCTCACAGCGCTCCCGGTTGTCTCCAGGTGGGTGAGCGCCCACTGCAGCAGGTAGATGATGGCATCCTCTACTCTGATGTTGGGCGGGTAGGCAAACTGCAGCAGGTCCAGAATGGGGCTCACCACGGTCCGTAGGTGAGCTAGGATGAGGCGCTCCATGGTCTTCATCAGGTGGGAGGTCAGGATGACTGTTCTGAAGTGGGCTGGTTCCCTGGCGTGCAGGTGTTTTGGGAACCGGTACCACACAGGAGGTCTTCCACAGGGTGGGGACCACCCCCAGGCTGAGGCTCAGGTTAACTAACAAAGTCATTGGAGGGAGAGACCTTATATTTAATAGACCACATTTAATTGTTTTATTTTTTGGTTCAAGGTGAGCCGTATTAATTTTTATTAGATTTTTATGATTTGTTCCTTTTAGATCAGTTTTTGATCTATTCAGTTTTGGCCGTGGGAAAGACACTGTCTCAAGAGGGTAATGGGTGGGTAACAGTGCAGAAGCTGCAGAGAGGTGTGTTAAACTATGGCTCTGCTTCCTGGTCTGGACCCTGGGTTGTCAGCATTTAGGAGAACTAATAAACACAGCCAGATTCCTAGAAAGAAGAGCTGCACCATCCAAAGTGGGATGGATGCCGTCTATCCGGATCAGACCAGGTTTTCCCCAGAAAGTTTGCCAGTTATCAATGTAGCCCACGTTGTTTTTAAGACACCACCTAGACAACCAGCGGTTGAATGATGACATGCGTCAAAACATGTCATCACTGGTCAGATCAGGCAGGGGACCAGAAAAAATTAGTCCGACATTGTTTTAGCAAACTTACACACCAAAGCAACACCAACTTTAGTGACCTCTGATCGGCGTGACCGGGTGTGATAATCGCCAGTGTGAATAACAATCTTACTGTATTTACACTTGTCCTTAGCCAGACGTTTCAGGTAGGATTCGATGTCACCCGTTCTGGCCCCTGGCAGGCATTTGACCATGGTCCCTGGGGTATCTAGTGCTACGTTTCTGACTATAAAGCTCCCAATAATCAGGGTCGACTTCTCAGCAGGTGTGTTGCTGAGTGTGGAAATTTTTTTAGAAACGCAGACGTGTTGGTGGTGACCTGGGGGCTGGAATCTAGAGCTATGCTTCCTACGAACCGTCACCCAGCCAGCCTGGTTACCCGGCTGCTTGGGTGCTGCTGCTGGAGGACCGCTACGTGAAGTTACTCTATGTGGCACTAGCAAAGGGGCGGCTATCAGCTGGTTTTTCAATAGCACCGAGCCTGGTCTCCAATTCTGACACCTTCACATCCAAAGCTACAAAAACACTACATTTATTACCATTAATTTAGTACCATTATCACTAAAGGAGGCAGAGGAATAACTAAACATCTGACACAGAGAGCAAGAGATAGGGGGAGACTTAGACAGAGACGGAGAAGCGGAGGAAAGAGAAGGGGAAGAAGCCATTGTGGAGCTAAACCTAGGTTAGGCTAAAGCTACGCTAGCGCCCTATTACCACGCCAAAACAGCAAACCGTGTGAAACACGAGGAGATCCCAATGGCGATGTGCAGCAACAGAAAATGTTTTAAAAGTGCTTATGTGTTAGAAACAGATGTTACAGCAAAGAGATTAAAGATAAAAAGCGAGAGAGTCTGGAGCAAAAGACAGCAATTCACACCTTGATAACAGGAAGTGACACAATACGCCTTACCGCAAACAGGAAGTGACTGTATTTACACAGCAGAATTAGAGTTAATTATGTTAATAGATCCTTGTTCGACGTCAAATCCTTGATGATTTATTTTATTGCTGTTAAAGTATTATATGTAAACAGATGCAAAACATGACGGGAGGAGGGATAATAAGGACAGAATAAGTGAACGATAGACGCAAAGAAAATATATGGACACAATTAACAGAAACAAACACAGACAGCACCAACACCAGAAGCTGGAATATGGAACAAAACTGTTGATACCAATTGAGATAACTAAAGGACAACACATCTGGTGAATAAGTTTGTATGTATGAACATTAAAAATATGTGGCGTAGGCCTTACCTGAATTTTGCTCAGTGATGGGTGCAGATGGCAACTGCCATCCCCCTTCCAGGTATAAGCAGAGAGGATCCCAAGACCCAGGAAAATTAGCAGCACCACAGTGCAGAGGCCAGGCACCCCATCACAGGGACACCACAGATCCACCAAGAGGACAGCAAAGAAAAGCCCAGGACAGAGCCACCAGGAACCAAGAGTGACAACCTAAAGGTCCTGCCAGGCCCCAGTTACCCAAGTGTGAGTCAAGATCAGAATTAGTTTTACTGTTTTACCTTGAGTCAAAACTGAGGTATAGGGAGTTTATGTTGCAGGTAATTCTCATTCCTTTTCACGCCATCAAACCTACAGCATCCCTTCCATACCTGCAGTTACTCTACTGGATTATGTGTAGCCTCCTTACCAGGCATTATCAACAAAATTTCTGCCGCTTTTCCAGACTTACCACAGGCTTCTTTACTGCTTATGTATTTAATGTTTTCATTGCCTGTAGATGTAAGTGGTTGGCCATGTCTTGGTAGGTTTGAAATTAAACCATGCCTGTCACGATCTTGGCACTAGTGCTTGCCTGATTACCATTTGACACACCTGGTTAGCTCTGGTACGCTTCCCATCTATTCTCATCAGTTCCACCTGCATCTCATGCTATATAACCAGCCCTCAGACCAGTCACTAGTGCCAGATTATTACATCTCACCAGTAAGTAAACCAAGTGTTATTTATCCTGTCTGCTAGCCTGTGTCCCTGATCTGTTTCTGCTTTTTGACCTTCTGAGCCTGCCTAGCCTGTCAGACCTTATAAACGTTATTTCTGGATTGCTGAGCTGGATCTGTGCCCTGACCCTGCTCCTGGATTTTGGTTTGGACTGTTTTCCCGCTCTGCTGACCACCTTGCTCTGACACGGTTAAGGTTCTCGGACTACGATCGTCCTCTATGCCTCTGTTGCTACTGACCCACTGCCTGTTCCCTGTCGACCAAGGTCTAGCCAGTTTTTGTAGAGTCTTCCTCAGAGTTTCTCTGGCCAGACTCTGGAACGCTCAAGGAGACTACCAGCAACCAACACCGACCAGCAGCAGCTGAATCTTTCAATAAACTGCCTTCCAACTGCCTTTGTCTTGTCTGGCTGAATTCTGTGTCCTGCGGTTCTGCTTATTACAATACCCTCATTATTTTTGGATGATGGTCTTGAGCAATGCTGCATGGGTTGTTCTTGGAAAAAATCATCACCTAACCCTGCATTAATCCTCTCCACAACTCTTCCTGACCTATTGTTGTCTTCATGTTGCTTTGTTCCACTAATGTCCTCCAATAAACCATATATCCTTTTCCTTCCACTTCCCATGTATACAGACCCGGCGGCATGGGCGGGCATTGGGGGGCCGTGCCCACCCTGTAAGCCAGCTGTGCCCGCCCTGGACTGGAAGCTTTTTTTATTTTTACCTCAGAGTGGCCATCGTTCTATTAGTACTATCTTTGATGTGTCAATCATATATTTTAACCAATCAAATCAACGACTGAAGGCAACATGCTAGCCAATCACAGCTGGAGTGGGGCGGGACACTGAGTCATAGCCTTCAGTCACCTCCGCGGTTCGACTGCGGTCACTGTCGGTAGAGCGGGATGGATATTCGGTCTGATTACCAAACAATTACAAGAAGTTACAATGAAGCAAAGGACAGAGAGCTGGAAGCAGCGCTATTAATTTCTGTTTGAAATGTCAGCACTGAAGTCTAAACTGGAGTAAATATTCACGCTAGGAGGGTTAACTACGACAGCTAGGTGCACAAGAAGCAGAACTAAGCAGGAAAACTCTGCCAAACTGAAGGGTTACTTGGGTTACTTGTAGGCAGAAGTGAACTCTGCTTTGTTCTGCTCCTTGTGCTCCATAGCTGCTGTAATTACAGAACCTCTTCTAGTAAGAATTTTTATCTCAGTCAGTTTTCAGCCTGACACCAGTGCTCACGTTTATCAGCGTGTATCTTATGCTAGACTTTTGTGTCAAGACACAGCTTTACAGGTTGCTGTATCTCACTGATAGTTTCCAGTAACCCAAACCCAGCATAAAACCTGCCCAACTTAAAAGAAAAAAAAAAACAAGCCCAAATCTCAAACTCTCTCATGTTAAAAGCACAGAAGTATTAAACACATCAGAACTATTAAACACATAAGAACATGCCATTAGCACACAACTGCGCTGAAGCAAAGAAAAAAACTTTGCGCAAACAGGCTCCGAACAAGATGTACAATCAACCAAATAATATACATGATCTCTTTAACAATCATGATATATCAACTGGAAAAAAATATATAAATAGCTCCCCAACATGAGTTGTAAATCTACCTTAATATAAACTTAATTTCTCTCAGTATAGCTCAATCAAACATTTCTCTTACACACAGTCATGAAATATTTTTAAATTGATAAGTAGAACTCAATCCCTCTTGGGCGTTTACACTGACAGAACACTTGATTAACCTTTATTCTTTTCTTAACAACCAATATCATTCATTATAACTACTATTCATTGATGATGTCAGATCGATAGATTCGACTTATTTAAAAAATAAATTGACCAGTATGAGTTGAAGGAGATGGCATTTTATTAAAATTGTCTTGGTGTCCTTTCCGACCTTGACGACTATTTTGATATATAAGTAATTCTTTGTAAAAGGCCAACAAATGTTGTGAAAAGCTTCCCAAAATTTTTACAACCTGCCCATAAGCTATTTTTGTTCCAGCTCAATGTGTTCAAAAGCGTAATTGGTTGGAAACCTGCCTAATTTGGCAACACTGACTACACTATTGCTTTTTATTTGTTCGTTACAGTAGTCAGAGCCACTGGTTCAGCCTGAAGCATATATATATATATATATATATATATATATATATATATATATATATATATATATATATATATATATATATGTGCCCCCCTGAAAAAATGGAATGCCCCCCCCTTTAATTTGTTTCTGCAGCCGGGTCTGCATGTATAAACTACTTTGTGTAGGTCTATCATAAAATAACAATACATTTATGTACATTGAAAGTTTTGCAATACCAAGACAAAATGTGAAAACTAGTGATGTTACGTGATGTGCCGAGGCTTCGAGGCGTGTGTCGAGTAATGAAGGGGGCATTTCCGTAAAGCGTGTATCGAGGCCTACTTCATTTAGGGGAGGAGCCACAAACGATGACGTCCGAAGCCTCGCTGCCCGGCTGTACCACGTGACTGCTTCGGGAAGTGGCTCATGATTTTGCCAGATATGGCTGCACCCTGGATCATAAAACAGTTCTGCTAACCAGATGCAGTTTAAAACGCTACTTGGTCTTTTTATAGGTTTAGTTTTTATTAATTCTGCATTTTTTAACTACATGCACCGTATTTCTGTGCCTCAGCGCTTGCTCCTCTCCCCCCCTCCTTTCCCTCGGAGCAGGTGCTTTTATCACCGTTCACCATTCAAAACGTGAATCACTACGTTTAATGTCCTCACATCGGTAGCAACGTATGCCAGTTAAAGTCAATAGGAGAGTTACTAGCTGTGTTTCATGCTCTCTTTTTTTAAACATAGAATCAGTTGCGCTTCGGAGGGCTGCTGCCTCGCGCTTTAATTCAGGTGCGCACTTTTAAGGGTCATTTTAAAGAACTTGTAACATCAGGGGCTTCATCTCAGACCTGTCAGTACCCCCGTTCCCTTTATAGGAGCCCTTTACAGTATTTAGTTATGCATTTACCCCACTGTTTATCCGTCGCACGCAGCGCACCAACGAGAGTAAAATCCGCCCAATGCACCGCCGAGAGCAATAGAAATTTGTCTGATCAGCGTGGCGACTGACTGAGAAACCTGTCGCTGTGAAAGATGATGAGAATGTTATAAACTGTAACAGTCTAGTAGTGCATTGAG
The DNA here is from genome assembly GCF_011125445.2 of Fundulus heteroclitus. Taxonomy (NCBI): domain Eukaryota; kingdom Metazoa; phylum Chordata; class Actinopteri; order Cyprinodontiformes; family Fundulidae; genus Fundulus; species Fundulus heteroclitus. The sequence goes on from NW_023397285.1 coordinate 1,172,455, forward strand.
CTGAAAGGAGGAAGACATCAGCAGCTGGATCGTGCGTAAAGACGCAGCGGGAACCTCTGTGTGCTTCAGTGTTGCTGCTGAGGGGAAATTGTTGACCATCCCCCCCCCCCCCCCCCCCCCGCCCACAAAATTAGCATAATCTCACTCTTAACTTTTGATCAAAGTTGAGAGGTCTGATTATTACATACCATGCCATATCATATGACACTACTATTTTGGGAATAATTACACACAGATAATACATTCAAACAATATTTTATTATATACATATGTGTATACATAATTTATGTAGACAAATGATTTCGTCCTACACTTTTTGTGAAGTCATTCCCAAGAGCCAAAATAGACAAAAAAATCAATGCATCACACGTGTTAAGATACAGCTGGCTGTGATTATACAACTGGCCAGTAGGTGGTTTTGTGTGCACATGAAGTTCCAAGAAATGAACCCTTTCTCGAACCAGTTGGCTCAAGTGGTTAAATGCCTCATGAGGCTTCATCTCACCATCGCTAGTGAAAACGTTAAATTTAAATGAATACTTTACAATATAAACTTGTCACCTGGTAAAATATTATTAATCAAGAAATGTATTAAGGATGTAGTAGGTATCTTTGTCTATGTTAACCCCTTAAGAGTAAAAAAAGAGTAAAAAAAATCCCTGTCTGAAAAACAATAATGAAAATCTCTTGGAATTTGGTTGTAGTTGATTACCATGAAAGAACACTACTGTATGTGATGATAAATTTAGAGTAATCTCAGCGAGAAGATATGGAGGAAAAAAGAGAGAGAGGTCCAAAGAGTGAGAAAGGAACTACAAGAGATGAGGAGCAGTGACATGTTGAGGGAGAGGGTCAGGTAGAATAAAGAATTGTGGATGGCAGACACTATATTGAGTGCTGGGGATGGATGAAGGGACACCGAGTTGAAGGGAATGTCCTTTTGCTAGAAGAGATCTGATTGAGGTCAGTTTTGCTACCAGAAAAGACACTACTTTAATCACCCTTTGTCTGCCTCATCATCATGAAGGGTGTGGCCTCATCAAGAGAGAAAGAGAGTGACTGCTTGGAGTCGAAAAGAAATATAGAGAGAGACGGAAAAAATATGACTGTAGAGAGATGAAAATGAGCAAGCTTTGCTACATAAGATAGTGGAAGACGTAGTTCTCTATCGAGAGAAAGAGAAAGGTTAGACAGAATTGTTGCATCATGCAGAGTGTTAAACTGAAGCAATGTAAACAATGAGTGCAATGAATATAAAATAAGAGAAAGAAAAGAAAAACATTTATGTAACTCATTTGAAACATCAGTACCAGGAAAGGTGAGGAATAACCTTGCCTGCAAACTGAATTCTTGCATATTTGTGCGTTCACAAACATGAAAATTCATCTTGTCCCACCTCAAAAGTTCAGGGCCGAACACAAAATGGTTCAGGCACATCACATATTATAGTTTAAGGCGGGGTATACAAGCTGTGATGAAACCAAAAGCTGCCAAGCCCACAGTCAAACCAAAATAAACATGGCAGTGTAGGAGGAGGCACGCGTAGCTTTTAGAAAAAAAACTTGGTGCAGTGCCTTGGCCTGCATAACTTGTGGTTTCTCATGCCGTCTGCTGCTTAAAACATTTTAATTTGATACCATGATTGGCTAAAACCAAACTTTGGTAGGCAGGCAATACGTGTCACTACTCAGAAAGTTCTGCTGAATGTCCCTCCTTTCCCCTAACAAATTTGATGGGAGCAGACCCACATTGATAATGTGGAGATGGTGGAGTGCTACACCTTATCATTCTAGCTCTCCAGGTTAGGTGAAGAAAACACAAGAACTCGCTTGGAAAAAGGAACGGAAAAATAGGACCTAAATATGTAATATAAATAGAAAAGGTTTCTGATGGCATCCAGATGGTAGAATAGTGAGAAAGAATACTTATCTTTTTGAAAAGCAAACAGAGATATGAAATTTCCCTGATCTGATTTTACACTTTTGATTATGCTTTAAAAAAAATGTCAGAGTAACAACATTTGAATGACAGCCATACACTGACTTTGCCTAAAATACATTCATGAATCAAACAACACAGAATATACTGTACTTTCACCTTTTCTTTTCCTATTATTTATCTCAGACTTCAAGTACAGGGCTGAGTACTGTTTTGTGCAGAAATACTTTTAATTTACACATTCTTAAATCTATGATTAATTCGGATTATATTGTAGGGCAAATCCTGGGAACCATTATTTAACCCAATATGATTCAATGTACGTTATTTTTTTTTTCTCAAGTGAATGTGGTTGACAGTAAGCAAATAAGGAGTGGGTTAAAAAGTGTAAATAAGAAATAATTGGTTTAAAATGAAGGATTTTACCCACACATGTTCTCATTATTACTGATGAAGGTTGCAGCCGGTGGCAGAACACAGTAGTCAGTGTCATGGTATACACCCTGGACAGGTTACAGTCCATCCCAGGACAGCACAGAAACGCATATACATATACATACCCATCCAAATTAGAGCGACCAATTAACCAAACAATAATATTTTTGTGAGATGGGAGGAAGCTGGAACACTCAATAACAAAGAAACAATAAACTCACAAATGCACAGAGATATCATCCACACTTCCCATAGAAAGTTGTAGTCATATCCTTAACAAACATCTGGTGACAGTGGAGAGGAACAACTCTCTTGTAAAATGAAAAAAAAAACATTGCAGTTCAAGAGTGTTACACAGCAATAGTAGAAAAAGGTCAATGTGAACGAAGATCATCAATGCTTATAGCCCCTTGAGCATTTTAGGTGGCATGTAACTAAGAAGTAATTTAATATAAGTTTAGAAGTGTTTGATGACTAAAAGATTTGTCTCCCATTCTACTCTTAGATGTTGTTCAATTCAGTTCAATTAAATATCATTTCATTTCTATATCAACAATTCACAACACTTCAGAGAGTCAAATTCAATCAAATCCTACAGACAGATTGATCAAAAAGTTTCCTATCTAAGGAAACCTGGCAGATTGCATTGAGTCTTGACAAGCAGCATTCACTCCTCCTATAATAGCATGTAGTCACAGTGTGCAGTCGTCGGCATTGTTGATGGCCTTGCAGCAATCCCTCCTACTGAATATGCATGCAGCAATCCTCCCACCCCTTTTTTAATTTTTTTTTTATTCATTTTTTTAGGGATGCCACTTAAAGTAATCATAAAAATCATCATAAAATAAAATGAGGCAGAATAAAATTTTATTTATGTTTGTCCCAAACATGAAAACAGCAAGCTTCATGTTCTGGCTCTCAGTAAATTTGTGGAACAGAGAAAGTCATTCACCTAAAAGCCGCGGGACTGTAATAAGCCAAATGCAAGAAGATGCTGGAAACATCACATTTGTTGAGAAACCGCTAGCATGTAAAGGTGGTGTTGGATATTGTCGTGATGTGTGCCAAACGGAACATTCCGCTTAAGGGGCAAAAAGAAAAAGAAGAGCACCGGATTCTGTTTCTGCCCCCCTCACTGCCTCAACCGAGTATCATTGAACATAAATTATGCTGGGACCAGCCTTTTGTTTTTCTACAGCCAGCTAGGTTGTGTAGAAAAGTGAGACACAGTAAATTGTAGGGCCTTAAATGCTGTGCTACAATCATAGAATTTGGGGTTACGGTAGATAAAAGTGTCATTTCCTATAGTGCCATTTCCTGTGGGCTTAAGACTAATGCTAGTGACTAATGTTAGTGGATCCGCTTGGAGCACAACCATAAAACATCTGCTCGAGGAACAACTTCAAACTCAGCCTTCGGCATGTGTAATTACACACTTAGAGGAGCCCTGCGCAAATACAGGGGAAATAGTGTTTGGTCAGGGTGGAGGTTGAGATAACAAACCCGTCCCTGTGAAAGGTGGCGACAAATGTTATGAAATGTAACAATCTACAAGAGCAGGAGCAGATCAGAGGGAAACAGCAACAGGATCACGCATAATGACGCAGCGTAACAACTGCCGCATCCTTCAAGCGTTGCAGCACTTGAAGGATGCGGCCAACCATATTTTCCCCTTTTTTGCTGTAACTGTAACATTGTTTTTAATAAAAGAAAAGAAAATAGCAGAAGGTTTCCATTGATTAAAATGGCCTAAAAGCTATAGAGGGTAATGACAGATGATCTGCACCTCCTAGCAGAACACTAGACCAGCGAATAAAACACAGAGAGAACATAAAGTTAAAGTTGAAATGAACAAATAATGCAAAATTGGAGAACTATAGGAGAACTCAGCAGAGTGAGAGAAATATCTATTGATGTTCTCCAGTAGCCTATTGCCTATAGCAACAGAGATAGCTCAGGATAGCCTAAGCTACTCTATAAGTTTAATCAAAAAGTTAAGTTTAAAGCCTAGTCTTGAAAGTAGACAGGGTGTCTGCCTCACAGACGAAAACTGGGAGTTGATTCCACAGAAGAGCCTAATAATTAAAATATCTTCCTCCCATTCTACGTTTAGAGACTCTATGAAAACACCAGTAGACCTGAAGTACTCTGTTAGGAACATATGGGGTATGACGATACTTGACTAATGTAGTCTTGGCAATTTCTCCAGACGTTTCCCTCAGTCCTTCTTTGAATAACTGTGCATGCACAAGGCCATCTTGCCTGTTCTTCCGTTCCTCAAGGGGATCACGGGAAAAAAAAATCTCCCAAATCCACTCTGATCTTCTTTGTACGGATGCCTTCCTTCTCTTCTCATAAACTTGTACATAGTTTACTTTTGCAATTCTCAGCCATGTTCAAAGTATATGTGTGAGCTGTGGAGCTACAATGAATGCCTAACACCGAAGCTAACCAGATACATAAACACTAGAAGTTTGCATGTGCAGCCAGCAAGCAGAAACTGCGGGTACATTGCAGTAACGTGAGTGCGTCAGAATGATTGGCGTGTAGGACAACCAATAGAAAAGGTGATACACCCGGAACTTGAGGGACAGAGGGGGGTAAGAGCAGAACCAAACCTCTGACCAATCGCAGGGATTGGTCAAACTTTTTACAGGCCTCTTACTTTCACGGAGATCAAATTTTTTAACATCCATTTTCTGAATACATAATGTCTTGACTACTGTCTGGATGGAAGGGCAATTTCACCCAGTATAACAAAAAGTGTTTCTGAATAGGACTACCAACTATAGCTTTAAGGGCTTTATATGTGGGAGGAGAATTTTAAATTATATTCTTAATTTATCAGGAAGCCAATCAAGGGAAGCTAAATATGACCTCTGTTTTTAATTTTCTTCAGAACTCTTGCTGCAGCATTTTGGATCAGCTGAAGGCTTTGAACGGTATTTTGTGGACTTCTGACAGTAAATAACTATAATAGTCCAGCCTTGAAGTAACAAATGCATGGACTAGTTTTTCAGCATCACTCCTAGACAGAATATTTTTAAATTTGGCAATTTTCCAGAAGAGCAAAAAGGAAAGCCTGGAAACCTGTTCAAATGGGATTTAAATGACATGTCGTGGTCAAAGATAACACCAATATTTCTACTTACTGACAAAGCTCTGATTGTGTAATCTTATTTTCACTATAAAGAAAGCAAAGCAGATAACATTGAATCCACAAGTAAGCTTGGCGCCTGAGAGTAAAATGATTTGTCATGAAAAAAAAGAAAACTATGACTTCACAAGTGCAGCACCATACTCCACTTGTGAAAGTAAACCTGTCCAAAAAAAAAGAGATGATGTGATAATAGTTTAGGGTTTTGTCATTGGCTCAACAATGTTTTAGTCCACAAAATGAAGTGGGGTATCAAGCTTGGATTCAGGCATCTGAGAAACCATTAAAAAATAAAATCTCATATTGTATTATGATATATGATAGAAATATTCAAAAGTCTTACAATATATTATTTTTGATTTTTTTTCAATTGTGCATTCACAACAAATATGATACTAGCAAATTTTCCACATCATTTGTGTGCCTTTGTTGCTTGACATTTTGTCTACAATTTGAGTGGCCAATGGAGTCAATGCTTCACTGCATCATCAAATAGGGGGAGCTTCTATCTGCTTGCTGGTTTCAACTCAACCTGGCGACCTGGCTTTAACCCAGCAAGTCATGGCGCTGTATTAAATGTGGCGTCCCTGTGTCCAGAAGATCCTACAGAGATGCCCGCAGTTTGGGGAGTCCAGGATTAATTGCTGAATCACGGTGTGCTTTCAGCCCAGTGGAATTATATCAAACTGTTTCCAATGCTTAAAGAGGCTCACTCTCTAAGGAACTGCCCCATCACAGCATTGGCCCTTATTAGCCTCCATTAATACCCTAGTAAAACATAACTAACATAACACTTGATGGACCTATGGGTTGATCAGGGTGAGACAGATGAAACCCCTGTGATTTGTTGATAATGAACCAACCAGGAACCATGACTTCTCTCAGGATGTTTATTTCATTTAATTTCACTCCAAATAATATCTTTGGAATCTTTGTCCAGATACAATGACAACAGGAAGTTTAAAACCTCTCGGGTCAGAATCTCCCCCAATTCTTTGGATGATGGCAATTTATGAAGAGGGACCAGATTAACCATCTAGGAGAACCTGTCAACAATGGTGAGAATGGCAGTGTACTCAGCAGATACAGGAAGTGTACTCAGCAGATTCATCTTATGGGCTTAAAAAAATTGCAGGTCAAGCATGTAGACAAATACTCCTTCACATCCCTGGTCATAGTTCCCCACTGGGATGAAACGACCTCCATCATCTTCTTAAGTCCAGGAGAGCAAGTGAACAGCGAATTGTGGCAAATGTGGAGTACTTGAGAGACTAAGTGATCAGGGACAAACAATCTATCCTCAGGACAGGACTCTGGGATTGGGATAGCTTGAAGTGAGTCGTAGACTCTTTGCTCCACCTCAGTTCTGGACACCACCAACCAATCAGACTCAAGGAGGATGAAACCTCCTGGTTCACTGTTGTCCTCCTCCCTCTAGGTCTCCTTAATCTTAAGGCCCGTTTACACTACACTTTTTTAACCGAGCCGAGACCACACTATCCCGGTTCCTTGGTTGCTTCTCGCCTCCTAGTGCCGATCTGCGGTACTACCACTCTCTGGGATTGAAGGCGGAAGCAGCAAAACAAAACGGCAGCGCCCGTAACAATCAGGATGTTATGGTTAGACAGAGTCGGCTTTTGGGACGAGGATAAGACAAACGAACGTCTAATAAGGATTTACAGACGCAGGAAACAACGATAGACACTGCGGTTCATCACACTGCTAAGCAGAATCATCACTGGAAACCGTGAGGAATGGTAAGGAAGCTAGTATTATTATGAATGTCTGAAATTTGTCTGAATAGAGTGTGAATCGGGACGTGCAGCCAAACACGGCAGAAAAAACGCGGACAGTCAGCTGACTGTAAGGGGATGACGCGGTCTGCTCATGCGCTCTTTATCAGATAACCGGCCCAGAAAAAAAACAGGCCGAGACCTACTCAGGAACTGGTCTGCAGTTAGCGCGGTCTGGTTATGTTTAGCGCGGTCCAGTTCAGTCTGCTGACCATTTGTACCAGTGGTGTCCAACTCATTTTGGTTGAGGGGCCGCATACAGCTTAATCTGATCTCAAGAGGGCCACACGAGTTAACTCATTGCAAGATTAAATAGAACTAATAAATGTGGACTTGTTGATTTTTATATTAAGTTAATTTCACTTTTACACAATATATTATGAATAACCTCAGCATTTTTAAAAAACGTATGTGCAATTTCAACAATACTTTTACTCAGTTAAACATTTACTTGTGCATTATGCATAAGAACTGATCATAGTGATTATACAATGTTGAAAAACATTTATTCACATTTTTTGGAACTTAAAAACACTGTCCTGCATGACAAAATACATCAAACAGATAAAAATTAAGAAATGATTTGAATTTTTCCACACCTGAAGCTTAATCTGCTAATTAAAACACAGCGCCCCTCGTGGACAATATAGGAACTGCATATTTTCAATTAAACAAAGTACATGTTTTTTTCAATAATTGTTTTATCATTCTCTTCCTTTTAACTTGTCCACTTGTGAAAGTCAAATCTGATGAGCTCTTTGTGGCATCTTATTGCCACATTGCCAGACAGGACACTGGGATTTTTTTTTTTTTTTTTTTTTTTATAAAGATAATGCATTTAGCCACATGGCCTGACTAAATTGTTCGGCGGGCCGGATCCGGCCCGCGGGCCGTATGTTTGACACCCCTGATTTACACACAAGAGTTGTCTCGGTTACCGAGCTCGGACTGGTCTCGGCTCGGTTAAAAAAGTGTAGTGTAAACGGGCCTTTAGACAGGTCATCTGGTTTAGCATTTCTCAATCCGGGTCTGTAGGAGAGAGTGAAGCAGAACCTCGAGAAGAACGTGGCTAATCCTTGCCAAGCCTTGGCCATGGCTTAGCGAGAATTCAATCTCTTGGCGAATTTGAGATACTCCAGATTTTTGTGATTCGTCCACAGAACAAAAGTTTCCTTCGCTCCCTCTAGCCAATGTCGCCACTCCCCAAGGGCAAGTTTCACAGCTAGGAGTTCCTGATCTCTGACTATGGGGTAAGATCACTGTCTAAATAGACTTGTACATAAAAGAACAGTTGTGTCCATATTAGTCAGAAGTTGTGCATAACAAACATTTGTTAACTCATAATAATTGAAATCGCATTCAAAAGATACAACATACAGTTTAAATAGCTACAAATTCAATAACTAATATATACAAATTTCAAGTTTAAATTTGTGCTTTATTCTTCATGAACACAAACAGCAGCGGCTGCTTGAGAATACGGATTTTTTCTTTGAGAATACGAATTCAAAACAGTGGTCTGATGTCACGGTTTTGAAGGCTGGTTAATGGAGCACAGGGTGCGAAGATAGGGGCCACGCACGCGTTCTTCTGACTGACCGTCTCAGAATGCACCGCGGCCGCAGCTTGATTCCGGACAGCGCAAACAGAGCTCACAGTGGTAAGTTAAACATTCCCTTTTCTGCTGTTGTTCTTCAAAAGTACGTTTTATGGACACAACTATTCTTTTATGTACAAGTCTATTTAGACAGTGACCTTAGCTCATATCTGACATTATAATATTGTTCCGTTGCTGCAAAGAGCTTGGAAACGAAAGCACATCGATGAATTTTAATGTCACCTCTTTCGCTTAGAATGGCCCCAACAGTAATGTTGGATGTTTCCGCTTCCATGATGAACAGCTTTCGATGGCTCTGAAGAACAAAGGACAGGGGCAAACGTGAACAGGTCCTTGAGTCTCTTGAAAGCCTGCTCAGCTGCTTTGGACCACATAAATCTTGAGATGATAGAGGTGAGTGCATGGGGAGGTGCAGCAATTTGGCTGTAATTGCAGATAAACCGGCAATAGAAATTGGCGAACTCCAGAAACCTTTTTGCCTTCATTATGTTTAATGTAAACTGTAATGTGAGTAGCCAAAGAGAAATGTTGCTGCGATAAGACGCGGTGACATAAAATATTCTTGATTCTTGAACTTCACCTGCTGAAAAGGTATGTCACAGGTCCAACAAAGAATTGTCTTGAGGGCACGTTTTATCGCAATGATGAAGAGGGATATAAGAATGCATGACAAAAGCGTTGTCCAAAGAGCTTTCGGTTTAATGTGGTTCTTCAAGCAATGCCACATGTAAAAGGCTTGGAGATACCAAGTGACTGTGAAGAAAATCAAAAACTGCTACAAAAAGTTACAGATTAACTTGCAGCTTGTTGGAATCACCAGGTCACTGTTATGGTTATGGATGGCAAGGACTTTCTCCCTTTTAAGCATTTAGCAGTTTGTGGCAGTTGAGGCAGAGATTGCATTCAACCCAGTCACTTCTTCTTATGCTCTTCACTCATGCAGCTCATCATATGAAAAAAGCACCACAAAAGATGTTAAATAAAACAGATCCACTCAAGTCTTCACAACAAAAACCACTATGCAAGATCTTACAAAGTAAGATCAGACAACATGACATCAAAGACACCCTGCATGTTCTGCAAAGATGAAAAACACCATTTGTCCAAATGTCCAAACTATTCAGATAAGCACTTAGAATAAACTGTGCTATGGATGCTTAAAAGTGGGCCATGATACCAAAGATTGGTTCCATCACCACACATTTGTAAAAGAAGGGATCCTACTTCTCTGCATAATGAAAGATTATCAGGCCCTATAAACACACCTCTAAGCACACCAGATGGCACTACGTCAGCCACAGCTCTCAATGTTAAAAAGGCAGGTCAGTCAAGTAGCACATCAATGATTATTCATGTATGGGTGTCCACAGTTCAGAACCCATTTAGAGAGCAACTAGTGTATGCACTCTAAGACACACAAAGCGACAACACATTTGTCAGTAAAGAAGTAAGTGACCAGCAGACACTCAACTTGTAAAGCTAAAGCTAACTACCATGCTTGGTGTACACTATACTTCTAAGTGTCAGAGAGTATAAGAATTGTTGACTATTGAATTGAAGACTCAAGGTCATCTAACTGACTCTGACTGACGTCACTTCCTGTTTGCGGTAAGGCGTATTGTATCACTTCCTGTTTTCACTGCGTGAGCAACGGTTTGTTGCTCCAGATTCTCTCGCTTTTATCTTTAATCTCTTTGCTGTAACATCTGTTTCTAACACATAAGCACTTTTAAAACATTTTCTGTTGCTGCACATCACGCTTGGGAACTCCTCGTGTTTCACGGTTTGCTCTCTTGGCGTGGTAGAAGGGCGCTAGCCTAGCTTTAGCCTAGCCTAGCTTTAGCTCCACAATGGCTTCCTCTCCTACTATTACTTCAGCTTCTCCGTCTCTGACTAAGTCTCCCCTTATCTCCTGCTCTCTGTGTCAGATGTTTAGCTATTCCTCTGCCTCCTTTAGTGATAATGGTACTTGTAATAAATGTAGTGTTTTTGTAGCTTTGGAGGCGAGGGTGTCAGAATTAGAGTCCCGGCTCCGTGCTATGGAAAGACCAGCTGATAGCCGCCCCTCTGCTAGCGCGGAGCCACATAGACCTAGCGTTAGTTCACTTAGTGGTCCTCCAGAAGCACCCGAGCAGCCGGGTAAGCAGGCCGGCTGGGTGACAGTTCGTAGGAAGCATAGCTCTAGATTTCAGCCCCCAGTTCACCACCAACCCGTCTGCGTTTCAAATAAATTTTCCCCACTCAGCGACACACCCGCTGAGAAGCCGATCCTGGTTATTGGGAGCTCAATAGTCAGAAACGTGGCACTAGAGACACCAGGGACCATAGTTAAATGCCTGCCAGGGGCCAGAACGGGCGACATAGAATCTTACCTAAAACTGCTGGCTAAGGATAAGCGTAAATACAGTAAGATTGTTATTCACGCTGGCGGTAATGACACCCGATCACGCCGATCGGAGGTCACTAAAGTTGGTGTTGCTTCGGTGTGTGAGTTTGCTAAAGCAATGTCGGACTCCGTAATTTTCTCTGGTCCCCTGCCTGATTTGACCAGTGATGACATGTTTAGCCGCATGTCATCATTCAACCGCTGGTTGTCTAGGTGGTGTCCTGAAAACGACGTGGGCTACATTGATAACTGGAGAACTTTCTGGGGAAAACCTGGTCTGATCCGGAGAGACGGCATCCATCCTACTTTTGATGGTGCAGCTCTTCTTTCTAGAAATCTGGCCGGATTTATTAGTCCTCCTAAATGCTGACAATCCAGGGTCCAGACCAGGAAGCAGAGCCGTAGTTTAACACACCTCTCTGCAGCTTCTGTACTGTTACCCACCCATTATCCTATTGAGACGGTGTCTTTCCCACGGCCAAAACTTAACAGATCAAAAACTTATCTAAAAGGAACAAATCATAAAAACCTAATAAAAATCAATACGGTTCACCTTGAACCTAAAAATAAAACAATTAAATGTGGTCTATTAAATATAAGGTCTCTCCCTCCAAAGACTTTGTTAGTTAACGAATTGATTTCTGATAAACAGATTGATTTGTTTTGTCTCACAGAAACCTGGCTACAAGAGGACTACGTTAGTATAAATGAGTCAACTCCCTCCAATTATTCAAATTTCCACATTCCCAGATCTGTGGGAAGAGGAGGAGGAGTGGCAACTATCTTTCAGTCTGATTTATTAATTAGTCCCAGGCCAATTAATAACTACAGTTCTTTTGAACATTTAACCCTCAGTTTCCCTCATCCAAGCTGCAAAGCAATAAAACCTCTTCTGTTTGTTGTTTTGTATCGTCCACCAGGCCCTTACACTCAGTTGTCAGATTTCTTATCTGATTTGGTGTTAAATACTGATAAGGCTATTATAGTGGGTGATTTTAACATCCATGTTGACACAGAATGTGATAACCTTAGTGTAGCCTTTAAAACTATCCTAGATTCAATTGGTTTTGCTCAAAATGTGCATGAACCGACGCACTCTCGGCTCCATACTTTAGACCTTGTTCTGACATATGGCATTGATTGTGAAGAATTAACAGTATTTCCTCACAACCCTGTCCTATCTGATCATTTTTTAATAACATTTGAGTTTAATCTAACTGAGTTCTCCACCCCCAAAAGAGGGTTCCATTATAGTAGATCTTTATCGGATAATGCTGTATCAAAACTTAAAGAGTCTGTCCCCTTTTTAATATCCTCCGTATTGCAGAAATGCCCTGCAGATAGCAGCAATGTTGTTTCTTCCAATTCACAAATAGATGTCTTTGTAAACGGTATGACTTCGTCATTGCGTTCTGCATTAGACAATGTAGCTCCCTTGAAAAAGAAGGTGATTATTCACAGGAAGCTGGCTCCTTGGTTTAATTCAGAGCTGCGTTCCTTGAAGCACAATGTTAGGAAATTGGAGAGAAAATGGCGCTCTACACACCAAGAGGAATCCTACCTAATCTGGAAGAACAGTCTATTGTTGTATAACAAGACCCTTCGCAGAGCTAGAGCAGCATATTTTTCATCATTAATTGAGGAGAATAAGAATAATCCTAGATTTCTCTTCAGTACAGTTGCCAAACTTACTCAGAGCCACAGCTCTGTTGATCCATCCATTCCCTTAGCTCTTAGCAGTAATGATTTTATGGGATTCTTCATAAATAAAATTGATTCCATTAAAAATAAAATAATTGGCATCCTCCCAAACATGATTACCTCATCCTCAGTAAGTGAGGCAGCATTGGAGGAATCCTTAGAACCTGCGCAGTGTCTGAACTGTTTAAAAGCAGTAGAGCTTTCTGAGCTATCTAAAATTTTAGCTTCATCTAAACCTTCTACCTGTATGTTAGACCCAATCCCAACCAAGTTGTTTAAGGAGGTATTCCCTCTGATCAGTGGTCCTATTTTAGACATGATTAATGTATCCTTGGTAAATGGATATGTACCACAGGCTTTTAAAGTAGCTGTTATTAAACCTTTACTTAAGAAACCATCTCTTGATCAAGATGAGTTAGTAAATTACAGACCTATATCTAATCTTCTTTTCTTATCTAAAATTCTTGAAAAAGTAGTTGCTAATCAACTATGTGAACATTTACAAAGTAATGACCTACTTGAGGAGTTTCAGTCAGGCTTCAGAGCTCATCATAGCACTGAAACAGCTCTGGTGAAGGTCACTAATGATATTCTCATGGCCTCAGATAATGGACTTGTGTCTATACTTGTCCTGTTAGATCTCAGTGCTGCATTTGATACAGTTGATCACAATATTCTCCTACAAAGACTTGAGCATACTGTAGGGATTAAGGGAAAAGCATTAGGCTGGTTTAAATCTTATCTGTCGGACAGATTCCAGTTTGTTCATGTTAATAATAAATCTTCCTCAAACTCTAGGGTCACTTGTGGAGTACCACAGGGTTCAGTCCTTGGACCAATTCTATTTACTATATATATGCTTCCGATTGGCAAAATTATCAGACAGCATGGGATTAATTTCCACTGTTATGCTGATGACACTCAGCTATATTTATCCATAAATCCTGATGAATCCAATCAGTTACTTCGACTGCAGTCATGTCTTGATGACATCAAAAGCTGGATGACTTTAAATTTCCTGCATTTAAATTCTGACAAGACAGAAGTTGTAATCTTTGGGCCAGAGTCTTCAAAAAATAAAGTTCTTAATCAATCCCTTAATCTGGATGGCATTAACTTGGCCTCTGGTAATAAAGTTAAAAATCTTGGTGTTGTTTTCGACCAAGACATGTCATTTAAATCCCATATTAAACAGGTTTCCAGAGTTTCCTTTTTTCACCTCCGGAATATCGCCAAAATTAGAAACATTCTGTCCAGGAGTGATGCTGAAAAACTAGTCCACGCATTTGTTACTTCAAGGCTGGACTATTGTAATTCTTTACTATCAGGAAGTCCACAAAATGCAGTTCGAAGTCTTCAGCTGATTCAAAATGCTGCGGCAAGAGTTCTGATGAAAATCAACAAGAGGGATCATATTTCTCCAATTTTAGCTTCCCTTCATTGGCTTCCTGTTAAATCAAGAATAGAATTTAAAATTCTCCTTCTAACGTATAAAGCCCTTAATAATCAAGCTCCACCATATATCAGAGCTCTGATTACCCCGTATGTTCCTAACAGAGCACTTCGCTCTCAGACTGCAGGTCTGCTGCTGGTTCCTAGAGTCTCTAAAAGTAGAATGGGAGGCAGATCCTTTAGCTATCAGGCTCCTCTCCTGTGGAACCAACTCCCAGTTTTGGTCCGTGAGGCAGACACCCTATCTATTTTTAAGACTAATGTTAAAACTTTCCTTTTTGACAAAGCTTATAGTTAGAGTGGCTCATACCCTGAGCTATCTCTATAGTTGTGCTGTGATAGGCCTAGGCTGCTGGAGGACATCAGGGTCTAATGTTCTCACTCTACTGATTTCTACTGTTCTTCAGTCTACTGTTCTTCAGTTATGCATTGTATTACATTGAAATGACTGTCGTCATTTCAGCTTTTAACTTTTTGCTCTCTTTTTCTTCATAGAAGGTACACCTGGTCTGGCGTTCTGTTAACTGTGACATCATCCAGAGAAGACGGCTCACCCGCTACTACCATCTAATGTAGAACAGATTACTAGATCAATGTGTGCTTCTGTGCTTGTTTGTCTGTCTTGTTGTGTCTCTGTTCTGTCTTCTGTAACCCCAGTCGGTCGAGGCAGATGACCGTTCATACTGAGCCCGGTTCTGCCGGAGGTTTTTCCTTCCCGTTAATGGGTGGTTTTTCTTCCCACTGTCGCTTCATGCTTGCTCAGTATGAGGGATTGCAGCAAAGCCATGTACAATGCAGACGACTCTCCCTGTGGCTCTACGGTTCCCCAGGAGTGACTGCTGCTTGTCGGGACTTTGATGCAATCAACTGGTTTCCTTATATAGGACATTTTTGACCAATCTGTATAATCTGACCCAATCTGTATAATATGATTGAACTTGACTTTGTAAAGTGCCTTGAGATGACATGTTTCATGATTTGGCGCTATATAAATAAAATTGAATTGAATTGAATTGAATTGAATTGTGTAAGATTGTATGATTTAGACATTCACATTGATTTTCCTCCTTCATACACTAAAGACTTCATACCAGTTAATCATGACAATATACCAACAAACGAGACAGCGAAACAGTGGTCCTATTTGACAGAAATTGCTGGCCAGATACCACCTCCCCTAAGCAGTGATGTGGGTCTCCTTATTGGATTTAACTGTTCCAGAACTTTTGCCCCACAAAAGTTGTTGTAGGAGAAGACCATGAGCTATACGCAGATTGGACTGACCTAGGGTGGAGTATTATTAGAGGTGCCACACCCGCACTCAATATAATGCAGTCAAGTTTGTGTCATGGAGTCACATTAAAGGAAGTATCCCTGTGACGCCCATAGATGTGATTTGCGTGCTAGAATCTGATTTTAAGGAAATCAAAGGAAGTGAAAAAATGGTCTCAAAAGACAGTCTCTTTTTGGACATACTCAGAGAAGGTATAAGGAAAACTGGACAAGGACACTTGGAGACCCCAGTACCATTCAAAAAAAGGCCACACTTCATTGACAACAGAAAGCTTACTGAAATCAGACTCAAACACTTAGAACAAAAGTTCAACAAAGATGAAAACTACAAAAGGGACTGTATAACATATAGGTATACGCTGAAGGGAGAAAGGGAGAATGGTGGTATATCCCTCACTAGGGATGGGCACCTTTCACATTTGAACTGATAGGTACCAATACCTGGTGTCTGGGAATTGATACTGGTACTTAATGGTAGCTATTTTTGGTACTTTTGTGTGTTTATGTAGTAATAAATGTTAGTTCATTAATAAATATCTACATCTTTTAATCTAACATATTTCTCAGTATATAAACTTGTTTGGATCTACAAATAAACCTCTTTAAATAATTTATGATTATTAATATATTCCCTGAGAATATTCCCTAATTGTTTTACATAAATAACAGTTATTAGAGGCACAAAGAGAACAAGGTGAATTAGAGATTAAAGCTGTGTTTGAATAAAACACATTTTAGTGCAAGTTTCAGCCAAAAAAATATATATTTTAACTTGCTTTGTAAATCCGGGCAGGATACATTTGCAATGAGCGAACAGATCCTTTCCTCTCTAAATACAGGCGAGTTACAAGACATGGCTGCAGCAGCAAGCTGTTTGTCTGTCTGTTTCTGAGACAGTGCTTGGAGAAGTTGCGAAGAGGCTCAAAGCAGCGCTCACCGCTCTCCCAAGACATTAAGCACAGAACTATTAGTGCTTTCACGGAAAGTCACCGATAACAGGAGAAAGTCGCTAGATTTTTCGCTAGATGCTGGATGGGTCTGAAAAGTCACTTAATATAGCGAGAAATTTGTTAAACTGGAAGCAGTGACCAGGTGCTTCCTAAGATTAAAAGTATTTCCACCACTGCCCTTGTACTTCACCTCACAAATATTGCAGCGAGACGAATCTGCTGCGTATATTGGAAAGTGGAGCCAAACTTCCAAACATTTTCTATCAGCCATAGTTTGCTTACTGGACCAGAGGCTACTTACGTTATTATGCTTTTTGGTGTACCATGCTGTGTTCATGTTCGGCATGGAAGATTGTCACTCTTCAGATCTCTCAGTGTCATAGTAATGTGTTTAGGTACTGAAACATGATACTGTTTGATTTTATGCTAATCGGTACCCGGTAGTACCGACAGGATTCGGTTAGTACCTATAAAAGTACCGAATTCGGTACTCATCCAAACCCTCATCACAGGATTTAACACACCAAAAAGTCCACTAAACTACGTGTTGTATTTTATTGCTCTGCAAAATATAATGCACAAGCAGTTGCGGCTGGCCCATAGGGGGCGCTCGGGCGCTGCCCACCCTAGATGTGGAGGGGAAAAGTCAAAATATATATAGATTTTAAAAGTATTATTAATGTAATTTTTTACTTAATAGTATGTGGCTACATGTAATAAGAATTATTAAAACACTTCTACTAATTGACTCTACCAATTGACTCTCATTTAACAGTGCATTTCCACCAACAGAACATATAATTTCTCTTCTTCTACACTTGTGTAGCGAAATAACCAATCGTATACTGTTGCTAGGGAAAATTTATAAATATTTGGCCAATCAGCATCGCCAAAATGAATGGCTTTGGGGCTCCTGGAGTCTTTGCCCTTGCTACACAGTGATAGGTGTATAGACCAGTTCACGCGTGACGTCACAAGCTACATCCGCGCTACATCCGGGTCCTGCGGGTAGGCAAAAACAGTACTGTTTTCGCTTACCACCGTGACAAAACGGGTGAATTAGGGCGTACCTTTAGTTTATTTTTGGAATCTAAACAATGCCTACGACTTGTTGTGCTCCCAGTTGCACACAGAGGCATTCCAAATTGTCGGATGTACGTTTATTTAGTTTACCGAAGGACGAAGAAAGATGAAAAAAATGGATAATTTCAATGAAAAGGATGCAGGCAGACAATCCCAATTGACTGTGGGAGCCGTCATACCACGACAGAATTTGCAGTCTACACTTCATCTCTGGTAAATACAACTTAATTTTGCACTAGTCATTGTTCTACTTAAATCATTATATAAATAAAAAATTAGGATATATATTTAAGTCAAGACGTAAACGTTCGTTTCGTAATAATATATGTCCATGTACAATGTATGCAAACCCTCTGGCATGACTCTGCAAAAAGGATTAATAAGACAAAAACACCAAAATAATCCTTTGTGAACAATGTTTTTTTTTATTAATTAAATGCTTATTGTGGAATCATAGTAATTTTCCAACTTTTAATTTAAATGCATGTACTGAGTTAGGCAGGGAAATCTATTGGCCAGCCCCACCAAGATTTTTATTCACCAGCCGCCACTGTGCACTAGTTTAAACGATCCTCTTCTCCAAGGACCAGATCTAATGAGCAACCTAACAGGCATCCTCCTGTTAGGTTGCTGTTAGGTTGTGGCCTGAATCGGTACCCAGTAGTAATGCTAGAGGTAATTTTGCAGGGCTCTGGCAGTGCTCCTCCTGTTCCTCCTTGGATAAAGGCAGAGGAAGCGGTCCTGCAGCAGGGTTGTTGCCCTCCTACAGCTTCCTCCACGTCTCCTGATGTACTAGCGCCTCCATGCTCTGGACACTACGCTGACAGACACAGCAAACCTTGCCACAACTCGCATTGATGTGCCATCTTGGTTGAGGTCCACTACCTGAGCCACTTGTGTGGTTGTACACTCTGTCTCATGCTACCACAAGCGTAAAAGTACCGGCGGTATTCAAAAGTTACCAAAACATAGGTACTGAGAAGTGGTCTGTGGTCACCACCTGTAGAACCATTCCTTTATTGGAGGTGTCTTGCTTATTGCCTTTAGTTTCTACCTTTTGTCAATTCTATTTGCATAACAACATGTGAAATTGATTGTCAATCAGTGTTTGTTCTTAAGTAGACATCTTAATTTCACAGAAGTGTGATTAACTTGAGGTTACATTGTATTAACTTCATTTTTGAGCAGTACAAAGCCAAACATATGGAAAGGAGGCACAACTACTATCCCAAGGCTACCAACTACTACATCACAACAATCTCTACTACTTGGATGTTTTCATGGACAAGATGTTTCATTGCTATCAGAGGTACTGTCAGCAAGATTATTTGTGATCAAGGGAAAACATTGTTGGTGCACAAAATGAGTTTAAAGCTGCTCTAAATAAACTAGATATCCAAAGACTGAACATTTATCTGTCCCAAAGGAAGACCTCTATGGAGTAAAGAAATGACGTCATGTACAGTTTTTGGCGGAGCAGTTCTGGTGCAGGTGGAGGCGCGAGTATCTGCACATCATATCCAGGCAGTGCTGTTATTCACCAAAAGTAATCTATAGTACGATCAGTGAAGTCTCATCCTTGATCAGGGGTGGCATGCTACAGTTATAATATTGTTTGTGTCTACAGTGTGATTCTGATTTAGGGTGGTGGCCTGCTTTCACCACATACATATGTGGCTCTAAGAGAAATCTTAGGGGCTAACACATAGGGGAATGCAGCTTCACTGAAGCATTAGTTTGCACAGCAGCAGCCTGTTTTCAAATGTGTTAGCATAATGCTGGAGACATGAAGTTAGAAGGGATTCAGGTTGATTCAAATGATATTAGGATGGGTAAATTATGACTTCAAAGCCAATATGCTGTATTATTTTAGATTCATAATGGTTCATAAAGGACTGAGTTTATTCATCGTACTGTCACAAAAAAAAAGAATTGTAGCATTTTTTCTTCCCCAGTGTCCTGTCTAGCAATGTGGCAATAAGAATTGATGTCTTAATGCCAAATAGAGCTCGACAGATTTTGCTTTCACAAGTGGAGCAAACAGCTTTCGCCAGAATGCTCTGCTTGATTTGTGCATGTAAATAGCTTTATTGTGATTTCTGCAGGGAGAATTTCAAATTATATGGACACTACAATGGGAAAGCAGGAGAGAAAAGGAATTGTAGCATTTTTAGAGAAGCTGGCTTTACATTTTTCACAATAACTTTGCATATAATTTAGTATAATATATAAATAATACTTTGCTATAAACAATCTGATACTGAGTTTTATTAATTAGCTCTTTGTTAATTTGCCTCCTTTGGCACCCTTGTATCAATATTATGTCCCCACCGACTTCCAATTTGTACCCACAAATAAAACACTTCACAACTTATGTATGCAACTAATTCCTCATCAGTTCAATTATGTTGGTGGCTAGGTCTTTGGGTAGAATTATGAAAACATGAAATCATGTACAGTAAATGGTGATATCTTACATATAATTTGATTTTTTATGTTGTGTATTAGTTGCTATATATATATATATATATATATATATATATATATATATATATATATATATATATATATATATATATATATATAAGAAAGTCAACGTAGCCGCTAAAAAATATATGAATGTCTTTGGCAAAGAGATTCTCTTATGTACCAGAAAAAGTAACTCACATAGAGACCAAAAGGGCCTGCACATGAAATGATGACCAGCACCTGTTATCCAGCTTTTGTATTGTATTGGCATTTAGTAAAAAAATAAAATAAAAAAAGAACATTGATTTTTGCTTTTCTCCATCTCCCAGTTATTTTTTCAAAGTTCTTTCAAGGTTTGTCTATTCATAAATTAAACAATAACATTTTGCTTTGGATTTCTTCTCTCTGAAATAATAACAATCACCCCATTGTTTGCTCTGTGTTTGTTTTTGTTAATAATTTCAGGTTGAAAAGAAACCATTTGATGGACAGCATGTAAACTATCATCAATCAATACTTCAAGGCAACGCCTAAAGTTTGGGGTATTTGTGTGAGCACAGCTGGGCCAATGATAACTCAAGAAAAGTTGTTGAAGCTCTGACTTTTCTTTCCAAACTTCCTTTGGTTTTATGTTCAAACTTTACAGCTTCATAAATAAGTTGTTTTGTATTTCTGTTGGACTTATCTGTTAAACTTCCAACATCATAAAAATATTTTCCTTTGTTCAAGCTTCTGATGATAATGACTGACTTCTCATGGCTGCATATTCTGCGGGTGTGAAAGTTAAACTTTATATTATAGAAAGATCTAATATTTAAGATTCACTCAATTTGTTTTACAAAAAAAAAATCAACATGAGGTTTAGACATTAATTAAAACTGGAAGATTCACCCCAGGTGCGCCATCATCCCCTGATTGTCTCATCATGTGCCTGTGCTCCAGTCAATCTGCGTCAGTTTTCATCCTTCTTCAGCCAATCATCCTGCAAGACGTTACTCTACATCCATGGATTCTCCTGCTCTTTAGCTGAGCTTCAACTCACCTCCACCCCATCTCCTCCTTTGCGCTCGCAGACTCCACCCAGCTTCCTTATCTCCTCTGGTCTACACCACCAGTGTCTGGACCGCAGCGGAAGATTTCACTAATCCTAATCCTAAAATGAACATCCAAGTTCATAGACATTCACAGCTTTCACGTCTTCTGCCAGGGGTGTGCCAAAGAACTTTCTGATTTATGTTGTCAATAAATCTGTCTAATTGCATCCTCTGTCTGTGTGTGTCTCTAGGTTAAATTGCTGTGAGCTAATGTTGAGCAGCTCTCTACGTGTTGAGAATATGTTACTGTGCTAACATTCTAAATTAGTGTTTTTAACTTACAGATTTTGCTGTTAAAACAGTCCAATTCAGTGCAGATTTTTCAGTTTTAATTTACATTTTTTGCTATTTTTGTTAATTAGTATGTATGAATTCACCCATTAACAAACCTCTGCATTTTGTTTACTTCACCGAGAGGTGACAGGATTCGCCCTCCAATTGCCTTTATTGAATTGATCTGAGCTGTTTGTGCTAACATTGTACAAATACCGACATTTTAGTGGTGAGGGGGAGATAAGTCTGTTTTTAATAAACTACAGCAATCAGTTTTCATAACTGTATGGCTTGGCTTATGCAACAAGATGAAGCTAAAATTTATTTTTAAGTCTCATCGATTATAGCAGCTGCAGAAACACTGCTGTGCAGATTTTATATTTGATATAGTGACAGACTCAGAAGCATACAAAGGAATACTTAATTGCTTTTAAATAAATTAGACTACCTTTGAATTTTCACCATGCCTTATTCTACATTACATTACTATGTCAGCTGAATTCCTGTCCTCTGCTCAAGAGGATACGCAAAATGGAAACAGATCCTGCTACTGGAGCAACGCCACTCTACTTTTTTGTTACAAGACAAAACATATGTTGAGTTGCTGTAAACGTGGCAATCAGAGACAAAGACAGTAGATGAAACATTGTGTCATTTAGCGTTCATCACTAATTGGATAAGCGGAATCAGACCTTCTTAGTCTAAAGCCTTTTTGGGACAAATTTTCGCCTGGACTTTTTTAAATTTAATTAATTGTTAAATCTTAAAAGTTTAATTCAAGTGGTATACATCCTCTTTTCATGGACAAGCTGATTTTTCCCAATATAAAAACTGTACAAGGCTGATAAGAATACAATAAAATATATAGAACCAGAAATACAAAGAAAAATTTAGGTGGAATTTCTCCTTACAAAGTTTTACTGATAAACACACATCAAATATCAAATAACAAGTTAAAAACAGCTGAACTATGATCCACATGGTCTACTTGAACAATGTCCATTTTTTGTAGCATATCTAGAAATATGTTCAAGAAAAAAAAAGGTACTCATTTTTAGGCAAGTCTCTAGCTAATGCTGATGGTAGTCAAGAAAACTGTTCCTATCAGCTAACAGGCACAGAGGGACATCACAAAAATGCTTTTCCAGGGTGTGGACAGCTGCTTTTTGTGCTTGGCCAAACTGAGCACATACTTCCTGGATGCAAGCTTGCTGGGATCACATTTGAGTTTTGAATACTGTTAGACAGAAGCTCTTAACAGACTAAAGACACCACAATATTGTCTTCGTACTCCAAGCAAGATACATCATATTGAACTGATTTTGAGAAAAAGGCTTCCAAAGAAAGTGTTCCAGTTGACCGCTAGTTGGTGCCTTTACATGCCTACATGCTTACATGTCTTTGTAGTCCAACCACCTCATGTGGTATTTTTCAAGTTATTTTTTTATTTTTTGTTCAGTGAGAGAAATCTAGTCTATTTTTGATACACTGTACATATGTGGACACACTGTACATACCATATACCTTATACCTTATGCACCTTTCCTCCTTTTGGCAGCTTTCTTTTTGTCTATTAAGTGTGTCAATTTCTCTACTGTGAGATCAATAAAGCCCTATCTTATCTTATCTTATTTCATCTTATCTATACTGGGCTTTAACGAGTGCATCAAAGTCGGATTGAATGTCTGAGGTGGAGATGCAAAGCACAGCTGACAGATGCACATCAGTGACATAGGATCTGTACCTGGATTTTGTAAACTTCATCATTGAAAATGTTTGTTTAATAATAATAATAATAATACATTTTATTTAAAAGGCGCCTTTCTAGACACTCAAGGTCGCCGTACAGAAGGGTAAAAAACAGAATGTCAGGAACAGAATCAAAACAAAAAACATTTAAAAAATAAATAAAAAATAAATAAATACCGAGGCTGGGACAGGGAAATTGATAATTAAAGAGAATAGGCGGTCTTAAACAGATGAGTTTTGAGTTGTGATTTAAAATTTTGAAGTGAGTCCGTGTTTCTAAGTAGGGGTGGTAGAGAGTTCCAGATGCGGGGGGCAGAGCGGCTGAATGCTCTGCTCCCCATGGTGGTGAGACGGGCGGAAGGGACAGACAGGTGTAAAGCAGATGAGGATCTAAGAGCACGGGAGGGGGTGGGAATGTGCAGGAGGCCTGACAGATAAGGGGGGGCTAGGTGGTGAAGGGCCTTGAATGTCACCATGAGAATTTTATATTGAATGCGGAACTGCACGGGGAGCCAGTGAAGCTGTTGGAGGACCGGGGTGATGTGGTGGATAGAGGGAGTTCTTGTTATGATGCGAGCAGCTGAGTTCTGGACCAGTTGTAGTTTATGGAGTGATTTCTGAGGAAGGCCGAAGAGGAGAGAGTTGCAGTAATCCAGTCGGGAGGTGACAAGGCTGTGCACAAGTATGGCAGCAGTGTGTGGGGTAAGGGAGGGACGGAGGCGGTTGATGTTTCTTAAGTGAAAGTAGGCAGACCGGGTAATGTTATTGATATGGGATTGAAAAGATAGGGTGCTATCGAGGATGACACCCAGACTCTTAACCTGGGGGGAGGGGGAGATGGAGGAACTGTCAATAACAAGTGGGAAACTGTCAGTTTTGGAAAGAGTTGATTTGGTGCCGATGAGGAGAACCTCAGTTTTACTACTGTTTAATTGAAGGAAGTTTTTGGTGAACCAGGCTTTTATTTCACAGATGCAATTTGTGAGGGAGGTGGGGGGAAGAGAGGACGATGGTTGTGTGGAGAGGTAGAGCTGGGTGTCATCAGCATAGCAATGGAATTGGATGTTAAATTTGCGGAAGATATTGCCAAGGGGAAGGAGGTAGATGATGAAGAGGAGGGGCCCGAGTACAGAGCCCTGGGGCACGCCTGAGGTGAGGGGGGAGGGGGTGGATTTGAGGGTCTTCAGTTGAATGTACTGAGTGCGGTCAGAGAAGTAGGAAATAAACCAGTCCAACGGAGTGTTAGTGCACATAAATACAATTAGTTTACATATGTAAGTAAAGCCACAAAGAACCAACATCTTCTGAGTATGTCTCCTAATGTTTGGAAAGTCCCCCTCCTTGAGAGAAGAGTAGAAATTAAGCAGAGATCCTGACTTAAAAGTGCAAGTATTGCATCAGACTGCAGGTCAATGGGTTTCAGCTGAACATCACTGGGTACATTATCCACACTGCAGGTAAAGGGAGAAGAAACCATGTGCATTTCATCCTCAATTGTTCTGAGATCCTCAAATCGCCTTGAACACTCACTATGGAATGCTCCTAACATAGATGAGTACCTGCGAAGGCAATCGATGGTGTGACTTCTCTCAGGGTTTGCACGTGAGTGAGAATTTTGCTGTCTAGTTGGCTTGAAAGAAACTGCATCTTTCTCATGAAAGCCTTAACCAGGCTATACATTTCATGAACAAAAAGGCCCTTGCCTTGCAGTTTGGTGTTCAGTTCATTCATCAGTGCAGTCACATCAACAGCAAATGCAAAATTTGACATCCAGTCCTCATCTGAGAGGTGTGGGATGTCTTTACCTTTCTTCTCACAAAAGTCTACAAGCTCTGCTCTCAAACCCGACTCTCTTTTTAGCACTTTGCCCAGGCTGAGCCATCTGACAGCTGTGTGTTAGCCGATGTCACAATGTTCAGTCTCATGCTCCTCCAAAAGTGAGACAAACTGTATGTGATTCAATGCCCGTGCCCTGATGAAGTTTACAATTTTAGTAACAACATCAAAATCATGATTAATTTTCAGCACTGATTTGCACAACACATGTTGGCGTGTAATACAATGCAAAAATACCAATTTCTGATGTGCATTGATTTCCATCACTTTATCTTGCATATGTTTCAAAAGTCTGACATTTTTTCCCAATAAGATTTGACCAACTGCCATTGTGACACCAGCCATTGTGTCCCATTTTAGTCCCAGTGCATGCATGTACCTCCGCGAATAGATTGCTCCCGGTTGTCGTTCCTTTCATCGACCGCATCTCTGCCAGCTCCTCCGTAATCTTGAAGGCCGACGTTATGCCACAGACAAATATAAGTAACTGCGCTGTGTCACGGACATCACAGCTCTTGTCGAAAGCCAAGGAGAAAAAGTCAAAACTTACCACTTCACGTTGCAGCTGAAGCTCCAGATTCCTCGCAGTGTACTCGATACTTGTCACGGTTCATCTGGACAATGGGATTCACTCAAATGCTTCTTTTTTCAGGGCTTATTAGTGCTGCAGAGTCCACCAAGCACTCGTTGACAAACTCCCCCTCCGAGAACGGCTTACTGTTTTTAGCGATTTTGTGGGATATTACAAAGCTGGTCTTGGTTGCTGCATCCCTGGATATGTGAAGCTTGGTAAAAAAAAAAAGCCTTGCTGCTTTTGCAGCTTATCTAGCAAAGCTTCCGATGTACATGCCCTTTCAGCATCATTCAAGTTTCTGTAGTTCTCCACATGTTTCATCTTGTAATGCGATTCAAATTGTAGTCCTTAAACACGGTGATCTACTCCCTGCAAACTAAACACACAGCTTTACCTCTGATTTCTGTAAATTAATGCTTAGCTGTCCAATTTTTGTTGAAAACTCTGCATTTGGCATCTAGCATTGTTTTTTTTAGCCCGATCAGACATTTTTCAGGGCTAAAGTAGTGTGGTGACCTGCTTGTTACAACGATCCAATCATGTGCACATCTTGATGCGTCATTATGTACGTGAATAAAAAAACAACTTCAAAATAAAAGCAAAGCAGCTTCAGTCCATTCATAAGGTGAACTTAGAATATTTTGAAATATGTTTATTTCAAAATTTCCAATTAACCTTAGACAGGCCATTTGTGGCGCGGGGCGTACAATGTCCAGGTCTGCTTTAGACATTCCCCTGGCACATCATTATAATAAATGAGGGGGCGGGGGGACTTGTAGTACTTCACATATAGGAACTGCACATGTAAAATCCATGTAATATTTTACACAGGCCACTCAAACTAACTGAAGTAAAACTTATTGATTTAAAATAATACCATAGGCAAACAAAGAAACTCCCAGTAAAACCCCAAGAAAAAATGTATACATAGAAAAATTGCTAATACTTGAGTTCTCCATCGTCTATCCACATAACATTGTATTTATGTGCACAATGGTTGGATAAATTCTGTCAGAAAGAAACCAATTACATGTACCTAAGAATTTTAATAATTCAGTGATAGAAATGGGCTGGGTAGAAATAGAGACGATTTTGTTTGTGGGAAAGCATGAGAAGTAGACAGGGTTCCTGTGTTTTTCATTTGTTTAGCTATAAGTTATTGTTTTAGCACCAAGTGACTACTTGGGTGACCCATTCACAGTATAATGTCCGTTATTGTTGTTGATTAGACTAATTATTGTAGTATCATCTGCATATTTGAGGATGGAGACTGAGCTGTGAGTGGATGAAACTGAATGAATGAATGAATAAAAGGAATTTATTTCAGACACTTAAGAAATGTAACTAATTATAATAAATAAATCAATTTCAGAAATCAACAAATAATAATAACAAATAAATCAATTTCAGAAATACTTCAAACAAACAACCAAGTACCACATAAAAAAATAATTGTTAAACATTCAATTAAATTTTCTATTCCAATTCAATTAAATCATTTGAACATAAATAGAAATGAGATAAAATTGTCTTCTAAATAAACTTGTCAGAATGTTTACCCTGATATCTAACATTGATTATTGATTAATGTAACTTGTCTGAAAAGGAGTATGAAGAAGTAAAACTTATTTTTCATACCCCTTCTCCCTCTAATTGCACTTAAACTAACTTAAAGTACCTTCCTGTTTAACAACAATATTTTGATCCAAAATTTACAAAAAAACATACACAATTTTATATATATATATATATATATATATATATATATATATATATATATATATATATATATATATATATATATGTATATGTGTATGTATATATATATATATATATATATATATATATCAGTGACGTGCGGTCAGGGGAGGCAGGTGAGGCAGTGCCTCACCAGCCATCATGGAAAGAAAGAAAATATATAATCATAAAGTAATTTAAATTGTTATATTCATCCGGTGGTTTGTACTAAAAAATATTTATTTTTCATGTAGCTTCACCAATTTCTATTTTTATTTGTTCAAAATCGCTGAATTTTCTTATTTTCCCATTCAAATGCTTGGAAGCGATGCCGGTGAGGCAGCAGCGAGCTCTGCCTCACCTTGGATTGCGCAACCCCTGGCTCTGCGCTGGCTGCTAAGCGGAGAGAGCATGTTGCTGTACGGCGTCAATAAAATGGTTTAAACAAATTTAATATGTGAACTTATTTCCAATAATTTAGCTTATGTATATAATGTACAGTGCTTTTTGTCACCAACTGTGTTTGTGTAACGTGTTTCGTGTAATGAGCGATTATAAACGGCAGAGAAAAGGTTTGAGGTGAGGCAGGCAGTTCTCTTGCCTCATGGCAGGGGGCGCTCAAGATCCCAGACGTTCGTCTTGTTCACTCCTCAACTGCCGAGTAAGTGACAGCGAGCTAGGCTAAACGATTCGGGAAGCAACTCAAGTGCAGCGATAGATTATAGTGATTTTTTTCCTCTCTTGCATTCATCCCTCAAAAACGGTGAGGGATGAATGCAAATCTCCTGGACAGCTTCTCAACTTTTTGGCCGAGAAGGATCTTGTTGTAACTGTTCCTGAGGCGACAAAGTTGCTCCAGCTACGTAGTAGCTACAGCTCACGGTGCCAGCTACTACAGCATCAGTGGAGCGGTCATTCTCAGCCCTGAAGAGACTGAAAACATACAGCAGGAACAGGACGGATCAAGGAAGGCTTTCTTCCCTGGCAGTGATCTCCATTGAGACAGAGAGACTTTTAAAACTGAAGGAAGATAAGGAGGACTTCTATCGCAAAGTGACGGATGTTTTTGTGCAGAAGGAGCGACGCATGGACTTCATTTATAAGTAAAGGTAAGACAGTAATAACATTTATTTTGTTTTGTTTTTTAAGGAAATGTGTGTTTTGTGAGCTACAGTTTGTATGTGTAAGGATGCAGAAGTGAAACATAACCTGTAAACTGCTGTCAATCTATGCATCTATTTGCAAATCTGATTCTGATGACGTCAGTGCCTCACCAGCTATGAACCTCACCGCACGTCACTGATATATATATATACATACACATATATACATATATTAATATATACATCTACATACATACGTGTAAATGCACACACACACCATACACAAACACAGTGCTCAGATATCATTCACCTCATCTACTCATCACAATAACTGTTGAAAAACATCAGTTTGAGCCTTTCTTTAAAAAGACTCATGCTTGAACATTGCTTCAGCTCTTTCTGGAGTTTATGCCAGACCTTCACACCACTGACTTAAATGCACATTCTCTTCATGGTGATTTGATCCCTCAGGGTTCAGAAGTTAAGATTTTCCCTGTATTCATAAGCCCCCTCTCTATCATTGAACAGCTTTTGAATATTCTCTGGTAGTTGATTATTTCTAGCTTTATACATCAGCTGAGTTGTTTGAAATTCTACTAGATCAGGGAGTTTGAGGAGACAGGATTCTAAAAAGTATGTTTGTATAAATAGAGAAAAGCCAGGGGAAATAACCAGGGCTTTGAACCGGTTCAAGGAACGAAAACGAAAACCGGTAACTTTTTGTATTTTACAGGGAACAGAAACGAAACCAGAAACGTTATTGTTTTTTATGTTCTGCAACTGGAACACTTATTTAAAAATAATGGTAACCGGTTAATACCGGTTTTATTTCGTTCCTCAAAGTTTCCGTTGCCTAATTAACTAAAAAAAATAAATATTTTCCTGCGCACGTTACCATGACAGCTGAGGTTCACTTCCTGTGTGACATCACATCACACATTCGCTGACTGAATGGAGAGAGAGTGGTGTCTCCACTAGAGCTACACATCTTAAATAAGAGGTAAATTACGATCCATCGTTAAGTAAAACACTCATTCCAAACACAATATCAATAGCTGGTTTAAGCTGGATGAGAAAGATGTGACATAATTCTAGCATTAAACAGCTGACAGGAACGAAATTAACTGTTCCGGGAACAGTATTTTTTTGTTCTAACCGGTTCGGGAACGTCAATTTATTGGTGGAACTCATAACCGGAAACGTTATAATTCCGTTTCTGTTCGGAACAAACCGATTGGGAAAAAAAATCGGTTCAAAGCCCTGGAAAGAACACAACCCGGAGGGCACTTGTGCTGAGGGTCAGAGGTTGGGACAGGAGGCTACCCATCCTGACTCTCCATGTCATATGTGACAGAAAATTTTGGATACAGTATAGAGGAGTAGTACCAATGTCCATGTCCATGAGTTCATTGAAGAGGTTGACCGGGTTGATTGTGTTAAAAGCACAGCTGAAGTTGATAAATAATATCCGGGCATAGGTGTGGGGCGTTTCCAGATGTTGCATGATGTAATGAATGGCTAGGTGTATTTCATATTATTCAACAGATCAATTAGTCCGGTAATGGATTTGGGTACCAGAATGATAGCAGATTCTTTACCTTTAGGAATAATGCACTGACTAAAGGGACTGTTGAAGATGAAAGTTGAAAGATGAAAGATTGGGGCTAGCTGGGCTGCACAGTGCTTCAAAACAACAGCGCTGACACTATCAGGCCCCACCGCTTTCCTCTTTTTATTAATAATAAAGGAGGCTCAGACCTCCTCCTCCTCGATTACAATATGAGGTAATAGAGGGGGAGATGGGGTGGGGATTGAGGAGATAGGCTGCTGTTCAAACCTGCCATAAAAGTTGCTTAGTGAGTCTGGTAAGTTACTGTCAGAGTCCTGTGGGGAGGGAGAGCTAGTTTTGCATTTAGTCCATCCATCCATCCATCCATCCATCCATCCATCCATCCATCCTCTTCCGCTTATCTGGAGTGGGGTCACGGGGGTAGCAGCTTCAGTAAGGCAAGGCAAGGCAAGGCAAATTTATTTATATAGCACAATTCAGTACAGAGACAATGCAAAGTGCTTTACATGATTAAAATATAGCAATAAAAGCAAGTAGGGATAGAATGTAGAAACAAAAAAAGAACATTTAAAAACAGTAAAACAGTTTAACTTGATCATTCAAAGGCAATTTTAAACAAATGTGTTTTTAATCTTGATTTAAAGGAACTCAGGCTTTCCGCATTTCACAGTTTTCTGGAAGTTTGTTCCAGATAAGTGGAGCATTGGAACTAAATGCTGCTTCTCCTTGTTTGGTTCGTGTTCTAGGTATGCAGAGAAGGCTGGAGCTAGAGGACCTGAATGGTCTAGAGGGTTTATACGCTGATAACAAGTCTGTGATGTATTTAGGTGCTAAGCCATTTAGGGATTTATAGACTAACAGAAGTATTATAAAGTCTATTCTCTGAGATACAGGGAGCCAGTGTAATGACTTTAGAACTGGGGTGATGTGCTCTACTTTCTTAGTCTTAATGAGGACGCGGGCAGCAGCGTTCTGGATCAGCTGCAGCTGTCTGATCCACTTTTTAGGCAGACCTGTGAAAATACCGTTAGTAGGGAGGCCCAGAGTTCCCTTTGCCCAGCCACTTGGGCCAGCTCCTCCAGGGGAATCCGAAGGCATTTCCAGGTCAGCCGAGAAATAGTCACACCCATAATGACCTCCCTAACTTGATTTATGACCCATGTGACCACCCAGTGACCCAACCCAACCCACTTCCACCCCCTCAGCACCGCCACTCCCCCCCCCTCCACCCAACACCCCCTCTTCCACCCCACAGAGGTGACAGGGGTCATAAACTGTTTAAAGTTATTTAGTGTTTTAAGAAATAACTCTCTGTTTGTTAAGTATTGTCTGGAGGATATCAGCTCTAAAGCTGATATCAGGACAATAGTTCAAAGGGATGATACGAGTACTAGCGATCTTTTAACAGCAAACTCTGCACACACATAGAATGGAGTGACAACTTCCAGAGAACATCACTATATAATGCTGTTTATCTGAATTAACATTATATTTCAATCAATAAGTCCTCTCTTCTAGGCTAGTGAAACTTAACTAAACTACTAAGCAAAATGAAGATAAAAAGAACCTAAGCTAAGAAACTATTTACATTCAAAAGAAACAAAAGACAAAACAAAAGTGGTTGATCATCATCCGAATAATTCGGTGGCTCCGGAGGGGTCTCTGACCCGGTTGCAGTCAAGTCCCCGGCATGCAGCAGGCGATTTCAGCAGATTTTGCCCTCAGCTTGAGGAAGTGGCTCCTGTGCTGGCTTTTCAGCTCTGCGTTGTCTGGAACCAGCTCCTTCTGAAGCTGAGGAAGCAAAACAAAGCTGGCATAGACGGAGTCGTTCACTTCAGCATCTGTTTTTAAGCAGAAGTGAGAGACTTTAAATCAGCTGGCAGTTTCTCCTGATGCCAGGGAGGAACTGAGTTTCAGAGAGGCTCATTTTTACTCAGCTTGTGGCCTCTTTCAGGCCCCATGCATGGGGTACTGCAGGGGGGCTCTCCTTTAGAGCCCCAGGAAGGAGAAGTGAAGACTGTGGGCAGACTGGATCTCTGGACAGGAGTGCTCTGAACCTTTTGTCTGTGGGGAGTGGTTTTGGGCTCACAGCAGGCACCCTGCCGTGAAGGCAGATCCTTGGTGGCTGTGAATATGAAATACCTTTTTGGTCCTTTTTGATTCTTTCCCCATGTCACATATTTCACTCTGGATTTAGCCATGGCGTGATGGCATAACACCTGAACCTACAGAGAATACCGGCCCGGCGTTGTTTTTTTAGCCGGTTTGTGCTTCATGGGGCCAGGATACGCAGGTTGTTTTTATTTCTGCAGGTAAGGTGGACATCACAGCTTCATCAATTGTATGACGATTGTCCCTGAGGGAGAGCAACTCCCAGCGCGTATATGCCACGCATTGACTTCCTGACAGACAAAACAGACAGTAGTGACAGACACAGGAGCACAGTTTGTACAGTGGCAAGCCTCATGGCCACCATCTTGGTCTATAGACAGCAGAATCAAATGAAATCATCATTAGCGGGCTTCCATCATTAGTAGGCCTAAATGGCCATCAAAAATGTGGCTCTGTAATTCTCTATGAAACAACATACACTGGTATGTATACACTGGTTCACAACTGATGAGAGAGAGAGAAAAGAAGTTTGACTGAAGGCTGTCAAAGGTGCTGAGAGCAGAGCATGTGATGCTACTGAAATGGAAACATGTTCTTTAAAACGACTGTGTTTGCATGTGTGTGCCTGTAGCTTTAATACCTGGTAGGTGCACTTTTTGTGATGTCACAAAGCCTCTAAACATGCTTTAGCACACATAACAGTTACATTTCAATTTTTTTTTCTTCATTTGTACTACCTGTTTAGAGAACATGCAAGCCAAAGACAGGTATTGGTGCAGAGTGATAAAGACATGATGTCCTCTGACTCTATGACCTTGCACATAGCTTGCCTTTCAGGTGCCCTCTCAGATCATGTCAACACCAAATCATCAACTTGAATAGACATCACTCAGGCCCTTGACAGAAAATTGGGAGGAATGGCAGACTTGACCGGTCTGCTCGCTTTCCTACGGCCTCCTATGGAAATCTCAAGCTGGTGGTTGGGAGACAAGCCATAAAAAATAGACATCTGAATAATGCAACAGGGAAGAATGTGGACAAACCAACAATGGGGAAAAGAAAAAGACAGATGACTGACATCAGAGGGAGAAAGGTCAAAACTAAATAAATAAAAGTAACTAAGTCAGAGAACAAGGTTTTTGAAGAGAAATATTCAGTGCATAATGGTAGAGAAGGGTCAATAGTAATAAATGGGAGGAGGATGCATAAAAGATGGCAGATAAAACATGCAACATATATGCTTTAAGATGAGTACATGAATATGTAACTGAAATAACAAACAGGGAATATGGAAGCAATTCAAGGAAGAATAAAAAGTAAGAAGAACAGTCAAAGGGTAAGCAATCTGAAATGAAACAGCTTCGATCCAGAATAATTGGTAATCCTTTGTTTGTTTTTTTGAGTTCATATCTGTTGTGTCACAAGTCTTGATGGTGTTTGGCAGTTTTCAGTCACAGCTATTACAGTGCCCTTGTCTTGTTTTGTCACTACTTCGTATCTTGCAGACGATCTTTGGCTCTTGTGCTCCATGTTTGTCCTCTGCTCAGTGCCTCTTCTCATTTGGTTGTACATTCCTAATCCTCACTTCTAGCATTTTGTTTGGCAGTCAAATGGGCCTGCTGATGCAAAGTGTCTTCAGACCATGTAAGTAAGTCTGATTCATTTTCAACTATGATTCAAAAAAGGCAACAAAATAAAAAAAATCTGATTGGAGCAAATGTTTTGATGAAGTCACTGTACATGTGTCCATGATAGCTATTGTGATCATTGTTTGCTTTAAGGTTATATTTTGAAAGGCATTAAATTAAATATATGTTTGAACATTTGTTGGTATATTTTAATCTAATTTCACACAGTAGAATGAAATACAGTGATCAGGCATAAGATTATGATCAGCATGGGCCTCCCTGACTGATGGCTGGCTATGATGCTGCATATGCAACAGATTGTGATGTACTGTGATACAGTAAATGGACTGAACTTATATAGCACCTTTCCAGTCATACTGACCACTCAAAGTGCTGTACACTAGAGCCACATTCACCCAGTCACACATGCTCGGTAGGCAACTTGGGTCTCTACACTATGTTATCATGTGGCAACATTGTTTTGAAAACAAAATTGAGCTTAACATATCAACTGTAATACTTTTTTTGTAGTAGCTGCAACATTGATTGATACCTTTTAATCTAACCTAAACTGCCACGTTTGGCTGAAATAACATAGGGTTTATACAAATTATTTTAAATATATATTTTCAATAACCCTATTATCCAATTTTATTTCACATTTCCTTATTATAATGGGTACAAAATACTTTTGAGGTGTTGCTTACTCTTCTAAAATCTAAGAAAAGAAAGGTAAAAAATGTATGAGAGTATGCTTAGATGGAGAGGACATACCTCTGACTGATGCAAAAACCCACACCCTGGGCTTGTTGTTGGTATTATTTATTTATTTTCCATGAATGAAAAATGCATTCATTCCTCTATTCTGGCAATTACCTTTAATTGGATAACCTTTTCGTTTGCTGAGAAGCACTATTTTTAACTTTGAAAGCACAAGGTGTTATAGAGTCACGCTTTCCCTCGGGATCAGCTCACACAGATATCTCGACTGTTAATATGGAAAGGAGATGCAAGAAGAGGGAGTAAGCAGGGAGAAGCACAGACATCAAACACATGGAAATTCCTTGTTTAAGGGGATTTTTTCATTCACAAAGAAGTTGAAGGAAATAAATGAAAACTCACAAATATAAAATAATTTCACCTGGATAAATAAAAACCTATTACCCCAAAATATGTGCATTTAATGGTAGGTATTAGCACTCACGCTAGAACAAGTTACTCAAAGCATCAAAAACTGGGATAGGACCCTAAATAGTAATAGGTCATAAATAACTGCAAATTCAATCTGAAAAACTCACACGGAAAGAAAAAGACAATTAGAAGAATTTTATTGATACAATTATTTAAACACTTTGACGCTCAGAGCTCAGCAGGAAACAGTAATGCTGAATTTCACTTTAATATGCATAATCAGGTGTATGAGAACAGGGATGCCCCCCCCCCCAGGCCTGAAACTGATGGTGGAGTGGAAATAGGCGAAGTTGGTTTAGTCCATAGACTGCTGGTTGGCGAGACGATCTGCTTGAGCTTGATTGGTGAGATCCAGTAGACTGCGAGAGCTGAGACTAGTGCTTCACTCAGGGACCCAGAAAGATAGATGTCCAGCTTGGATAAACACAGGTTTGCATGAACCTGTCCATGATGAGCAAGCAGGAATCAGAATCAGAAATACTTTAATAATCCCAGAGGGAAATTACAGTTCCAGTACAACCGTCCATCACATACATCACAAAGATTTTGGGGGAACGATTTGACTGAGGCCTTGCTGCTAAGGACCCCGCCTGACGCGGGTGTCCATAGGGCGCTGCCTTTAAGTCTGTGGAAAGATAGGAGACACATTTGGGGAGGGAGAGGAACAAAAGGCATATTTCACACTTTATTCTTAACCAGGATACAGTTTGAGATATCAAAAAAAACTCTGCATGAGAAAAGCACAGATGACGAGACAACATTTAAGCAGAAGGTTTACATTGGAGACTTGTCGCATATAAGTTCAGGTAGATTATGTGCGTCAAAGATCTATAACCTCACTGGTGATAAGTTTCATCAAGCCTATATGGTCCAACATTTTTCCCTCAGCTGCAACATTTAAAGCACACAGGGGTTCACGCTGCGTCTTTACACATGATCCAGCGGCTGATGTTTTCCCTCTTTTCAGCTCCATGCACTTCTAGCCTGTTACAGTTTATAACCCTCATCTTCACCTTTCACAGCGACAGGTTTCTCATCTCAGTCTCCGCGCTGACCAGACAAATCTCCTCTATTGCTCTCCTCAGTGCGCTCTGGTGCGTAATTACGCAAGCTGACGGCTGAGTTTGAAGTTGTTCTCTGAGCGCGTTTTGTTTGTGGTCGGACCGGACAGAATGATGACTTTCTGCTTCGCCTTCAGCCCACTAATAGTCTTAAAGGTGGAATCCTATAGGAAATATAGAACAATTTATGTATTGCAACCCCAGAATTGATGAGTACAGGTGCAGCTTTTCAAGCTCTGCGATCACTGGCTCCTAAGTGACGGTAAAAAAGTGTGAGGCTGTAAAGTGTGGGCAGATTTTACCCCCGTTGGTGCGCTGCACGCGAGAGATAAACAGTGGGGAAAATGCATAAATAAAGACTGTAAAGGGCTCCTTTATAGGGAAGAGGAGAAATGATGGGTCTGAGCTAAAATCGCTGATGTTACCAGTTGACCCTCAAAAGTTCTCACCAAAATTACATTTAACGTAATTATGCCCACCTGAATACGCAGGGCAGCATGCCCGCCGAAGCACCAATGGTTCTGTGTTGTTAAAAACAAAAGACCATGAAACACAGCTACCAACTCTCCTATTGACTTTAAATGGCACATTTTGCTACAGGTATGAGGACATTAAACCTAGTGATTCACGTTTTAAATGGTGTCCGCTGATAAAGCACCTGGGCCTGAGGGAAGGGAGGAGAGGGGAGCAGTAAGAGCGTTAAGGCACAGAAACAGTGCATGTAGTTAAAAAATGCAAAATTAATAAAAACAAAACTTATAAACAGAATAAGTGGCTTTTTAGACTGTATCTGGTTAGCAGAACTGTTTTCTGATCCAGCGTGCAGCCATGACTGGTTCTGAATGAAAGCTTTATCTGGAAGCCGCTCTCCCCCCTTCCCTCCTGCGTATGCAGTACCGGATGATACCGGCTTATTTTCACCACTGGTTAAGAACAAAATTATTTATAACTCTGATCGCTCTTCTTGATGGCCACAAGTTGTGAAAGAAGCTGAAACAGCTCCATGGAAGGCAGGGTTTAGACTGAGCTCTGGATGGACAGAGCTGTGAACGGATCATCCGCAGCCCATATGGGCTTTGTTATTTTTATGCGTGAGAAATGCCATGTGTTGTGTGTGAAGTCAGTGAAATGCATGTGTCATATGGTTAATGCTTAAGAGTTGAGAGCCCTGATTATGTTTAAAATGAACCATAGTTGCATTGACTTGATAATAGCACTAATGTTATCTGGGAAGCTAATAGGGCAATGCTAGCAGAAATTCGGCACTAATTTAAAAGGATCTTAAGATATATTTGGTCATAATGAGTGGACTAGAAAACACACACATTAATATCCTATTGATGTATAAAACTCTTATGGAAATAATGTTTGTTATAACCATAAAAACACACTCACACTACATCAGCAAACCTTGGTTTCAAATAAATTAGTGAGCATGTTAGAGATTATGAAATTACAGAAACTGGACTGCAAAATTGGTTTCCATGGAAAGTACATATAAACGGACTCTGGAGGCACAGAGTCTGACATACTTGGATTGGAAAGAATGACTGTTTATGGGAAATGTGTATAGCATGATCTTCTCTACCAATGTGATGAACAGAACGCTGATATCATACTGTGCACATTCCTGAATGGGTGTACACAATGGGTCCTATTTAATGTCTGTGTGAGAGAATAAACGTAACACTCTGGCACCTGTTGCGTTGGGTTGTTGTGAGTGCCCAGTATTGAAGCTGTAAACCTCCCTCAGATTATATACGGTAAAATATAGTTACAGTTTTAAAAGTCTTTTTATTACTACATAAGTCTACAATAGAAATTATCAGATAAAAGAACCTGGGATGACCGCAAACAGGTAGATTATTTAACAGGCACTAGTCTGTAAGATCCAGGGCTTTTTAAGTCAAACCTTAAAACAAAACAAAACAGTAAAACCATTTTAAATAAACCATTTGACTTTCCCTGCTGTTTTGCCAGAAACCTGTTCGACTATGGATATTTTTATTAATTATGATTTGCTATTATAATTTAATAATAGATCATTCAAACTCGAATAGTAGCTGTTGGGAAATATGAATGTAATGATTTTATTTTTATCAAGTTACAAACAATTGGTTTGTTTTAAGAGTTTGCTTTCAGGAAGGTTCTGTGGTTTTTAAGACAGGGAAAACAAACGGTTCTCCCAGATAAGAAATGTCTCCCTTATCCAGCTGTGCATGAAGCTAGTGACTGATCACCAACCGCAATAAAACTTGCTCCCTTCTTTGTTTTCAACCCCCATGTTTTAAACTCATGAATCCTCCTGACCCTTCTTTGATGTGTGACAAAAAAAGGCAGGAGGACAGAGCAGCCCAGCGCAGCTGATCCCAGACTGTCAGGGAGTAACAGTTCTCCGTTTGGGTTTATCCTCTGTCCTCTTCTATAGAAGAGTCTAAACTTGTGTTGTGTGGTTTTCGTTCTAGGATAAAAGGGGTTGATTATAATAACCCTATCAGTAGCTACAACAAATATAATTCAAATGGTTGTGATCCAAGGGCTATAAGCCTGTAATGATCAACACTAACAATGCATTTATTAATTAGCTGTTATTAAC
The DNA here is from genome assembly GCF_011125445.2 of Fundulus heteroclitus. Lineage (NCBI taxonomy): Eukaryota > Metazoa > Chordata > Actinopteri > Cyprinodontiformes > Fundulidae > Fundulus > Fundulus heteroclitus. The sequence continues at coordinate 1,211,254 of NW_023397285.1, forward strand.
TTATTTATGCTGGAAAAGTGTGATCTGACTGGTTGACCGATTAGACTTATCCAGAAAACGTTGATAACTCAAATTATAACTGCAATTGGAGTTTTAACCCTTACCTCTTTATTACAAACTAATGAAAATGTCTCAGTTAATTCAGTTGTTAACTCAAAAAGAGGTACTTCTTTTGCTCTTAGAGACCATTCAATTCCTGAACCAAAATAACCACAAACAATTACTATTTCACACTTTGACATACCAGCATTGAAAGACAAAATAGCTTAGAGAAACAGACCTGAAGCTAGATGGGGAACGCTTCTGTAAAACGCTAAGCTAACCGTCTAGAGCTACCTTTGCACCTTTCCAAGATGGTGACAATGACGACATATGACCTACGATCTTGCGTGACGCGTGAGGAGGAGGTCCTAATGACATATCTAGCGCACACACCTATTGCAGGGCGGGCTTTGATCAGGAGGCGGTTTTACTCCTGAACAAAGGCTTCAAAGAAAGTGCGCGAAACTGAACATGTAGACAAAAGATCAAAAATGAAGAAAGGAAGAGAAGAGAAAATCGGCTCTCGGTAGAGCCAGCTCATTATCAACCCAAAAACAACACAACCAAAATCACTTATGAAATGCATGCACACATATCAGAAATATCCAGCACAGTTAAAACAAACTCTGTCTTGGAGTAATCAAGCATTAAACTAATTCCTAATAGGTTCTGCCCAGGTACAAAATGTATCACCTTATGGGTGAGAAAGAGAAATAAGAGTAAAATCCTTTCTTTACTCTGACATTGCCTCAGTGAGGATGTCCCAGCTACGGATCCGCGGGCGTCTTGCAGCTGTGGCGGCGCATGTCCGTGAGTGTCAGAAGAAAAAGGGGAAGGTCCACACAGTCTCTGAGGCTTTCTGAGGCTTTGTTTCGCCAAACAACAGCGGCGTTCTTGACAATCACTGGGAGGTAGCGGCTCCCAGTATGATCAAAATCAATTCAAAGTACTTTTAAAGTCGACCTCCTTCATAGAAAACAGGGATAAGTTGGTTCAACAATTCGGCCCAGCTAGGACTCGAACCCGTGCCACGTGGGGGAAATCCCAATGGGAGAAAAATAGCTGTATGTCTTCTCAATTGGCGTGGTGTCTGTGAAGAAGAATGAGTTGAGCTCACAGGGTGCATGTATGTCATTCCAAAGCAACAAGATAACGTTGCAAGGGCTTGTGGTTTGGTTGACCGTGTTGCATGCTGGGAGCTGGTGATCAGGTTGACCATGTTGCATGCTGGGAGCTAGAGTCTGTCACGTCATAAGATGGCATTACACTGCCTAGCTCTGCCCTCTTGCCTGTGCCTCTTCATTAGTTTGGTTCACTTTGGGGCATCCAGTTGGAAGCAGTTAAAGCAGGGTGAAGCCTGGTGGTCACAGCAGCGACAACGAGCAGGCGGCTAGCTCGAAGCCAGGCTGTGAGGAGGCGGCGCCAGGTCCCAGGCCCACTCAGCACTGTGGGGCTGCAGCATGTGGATCTTTGTGTGGCAGATGTGTGGCTCACTCCTGGGTCAGCTTTTCTCCTGCACAGCTTAGAAAGATCACAAACAGCCTGTTTCATGGCAGTTGTCTGCTTAGTTCCGATGTTGGAAAAGGGCAGGGATGTACTCAGCTTGGCCAACCCTGCATGTTTGTAGGTCTATCCAGAGTGGGTGCCCCTCCAGTGCTGCCGTTGAGGAACAGCTTGAGAAGAGAGTGTTTGTCTGTGGACAGAGGCTTTTAAACAGTGGGCCCCTGCTGTGAGACACAGTCCCCTGAGGGCCTGTAAAAGTCTCGTGTTTCATGTGGCTTTCAACTCAGTCTAATTTATCCCACGTAGTTTTAACAACAGTAATTCATATTGTTAAAAAGGGGACTGATATCAGACATTTTGGACTAGGATACAAATCTTATCAGACTGTAAAGACTATTTGCCTGCTTGAAGCATTTCAGGAAGTGTGTTTGGTTAGTCCAATCAACTGATTTAATGTATTAAAAAAGTGTGAAAATATATCTTGTTGTGTCTGCATATTGTATGCCTACATCCTCAACATGTGTCTGTCTCAACTTAAAAAATCACTATGATAACACATGGTGACAATAAAGATTCTTCATTCTTGATGTTAAACAACTTTGTGTTGTGCTTTCCGCCAAGTGGAATAAAATCAGACTGTGTTTAATGCTATAAGCTACAGGCACCAAAGAACTGCACCTCACAGCAGGGTGCCTGCTAAAACTATAAGGCCAAGGCCCCCAGACTCATCACCCTCTTTTGTCCGCTGTTCGTCAGCAGCACCAGAGAGGAGAAGGATCTCTTGAGTAGAAGCCCACATAAGGTTCGGAGACCCGCCAACATGCACGGGTTGGACCCAGCTAAGCAAAGCCTGTTTTCAATGAAACCAATATCAAAATCAAAGCAGCGGAAATTTTTCCTCAGCGTTTGCAGAAGAAAATCTGATCTGAAAGTTACCCCTCTGCAAACTGTGCAGAGGCCCTCACAGGAAGCCTAAGGAAACCCTTCAGATCCCCTCCACAAGCCGAGCACAGCCCAACTCATCCCAGCCAGGATTCAAAAAAGAGGGTGAAAGCTGCTACCACCCCGCCGGCTCCAGCTTCTTCCATTCGGATTGTCCAAAGTAAACCAAATGGACACAGGCAGAGGTTTGGCAGAGTTTGCAGGGAAAGTTTGTATGGGATGAAGCCATTTAAAATGGTTTTAATGTGTTTGTACTGGGGTATTTTTTATTTATTTTTTTTAGGTTTGACTGAGGTTAAAGCCGAGAACTGACAGGCTAAGCCTTCCGCTAGCAGTCTTGAAACAAAGCTATGTTGATGTGTTTTGGGTTGTGTTTATGTTAATGTTTAATAAACATTAAAAAAAACTTAAAACATTTGTAATGGCACAACTGTTTTTGAAGCAATTAAAAAACAAACAGTGCATTGATACTTTGTGTGCCTTGATTCACACATGCCTTTACTAAGAGTACAACAAAGACCATAACCCAGAAAAAATATATATATATATTCTGTTCATTATTTAACAGGTACCAAACAATCCTGCATGTTTTTTATTTAAGGTTATTAGACTATGCCAGAATATGTATTTATAAAAGCAGTACTTGAATTTCCATAATTAAAAGCCAAATTAGTTACACACTGTCCCTTTAAGATTCAAGATTTAAGGCTCTTTTAAATTTGGTGGAACTTTTTGCCAATTTGCTGATTACCTGGTTGTGAACATGTGTCGCTGTTGCTCTGAGATACCAAGATGTCTTGATGGATTTTGAAAACTTCAGACATTTCCTTCCCTTATCCTTTGTGTATTTTCTTCACTGATCCTCTACCAAGCAATGTAAATAGTTTTCCCTATAGACATGTATGCAGCAACTATAAGTAATTGCCTTTCACTTTTTCTTACAGTCTATAATAGGCCTTGCTAATTTGGTCAAATGGCTTGCAAATCAGAAGTTATTTATTAAATAATTAATCCAAGCAAGATCTTTGATTATTTAACAAGTGATATCAAATGACTTTATGCTGAGTTCACTTCTTTAATCTGTATGTACTATCATCATTCAGCCCCTTTATCATAAATTTCATCATTAGATTTTTCTTGCATCTGTTTAATTTTGAAAGCCATTGGTTCATGTAAGATCAAACATGACAAAGGTGAGAGTGTGCAGAAAGAATATAACTTTCATTGTATGTTCTATATAATTACCTCATATGACATAGTGATTCCATAACTATGCTTTGTGAATCAGTTTGTTAAAAGCCTGTGAGAAAGTCTGAGGGCCAATATGTATTTCATAAGAGCTGAAAAATGTCAGTATTTTATTACGCTGAGCTGTGAGACAGTTCATGGTAACATCCATTGTAGAAGGAATAAAAGAGCATATTACTTGTTTTATTATTGTTTTTATTTAACATTACTCTCCATTTCATGATGAAAGGTCAAGGTAAACATTCACACAGGCATTGCTAATTGATGGGAATTGGAAAGGGAATGCATTAGAGACACTTAACTGAATAAAGATTAACTCTATTTGTTTGTATTCAAATTCATGTTGCTAGGAAGGGTGACATTTCTGGGTATGCAACTCTGTGAGCACTGAGTTTGCTGTCCACTAATGTGTCTTTGCTCTTGTGCTTGCATGTCAGTGTGTGTAACTGGCCTGACGCACTTTGTGTATTTCGGCCCTGGGGAGGTACGTTATTGAACTGACCTCTGTAGTGTAACAACAGCCAAGTCTGAGGTAATCCAAAGGCCTAAACATCAGCTGCCACCAGCAACCAAAATGCATTAAAGATTAAAGCAGTCACTCAGAACAAAGTAGACTTTGTTGGTATCATCTTTTCAACTGGAGCTGGTAGGGCCTGTATATTTGTTTGTGCATGTGCATGTGCATGCTTTCACGTGTGTGTATTTGGTAGCTGCTGTGTACTGTGTTACAATGGAAGTATGCGTGTGAGTTAAACTGAATCCATGGTGGCTTCGCTGAAAGCCACTTGTGAAAATAATGGCATGTGTATACGTGTTGCTTTGTTTATTTTGTTAAGCTTACACAGGGAAATTTAGGGATGTGGGCAGAGTAACAAGCTTTTCTAATTAACACTGAATTAACATGATGGTTTGGTGAAAGGGGTTATTATATTCTTTGCAAGTGGGTTTTTTACAAAAATACCCAGAGTATTTAAAAAGGGTGAAGGTTTGCATGATAAAACAGCAGATGTGTCTCTGCTTTGGTTGAAAACAGTTTGATGGTGACAGAGACTGACAAAGGATATGAGTATATGTGTAGATCACGGAACAGATGATTTTGGCAGGACTATAGGCAAATTATACCTCTTTATTAAGTGATGATGTCTCCTTGTTAAGAGCAGATTTAACAAGGAAGGTGACTGGAAGTAGTCCTGTTGACTGCCTTGTTACAAAGTGACTCGAAAAAGCTTGTTTGGTGAGTAATATGACAGTGTATTTTGTTAGGCATTAGGTGTGATAGCACATCTTTTATACCAGTGGCAAATTATATATGTAAGAACCCTTGTAATAAAGTATATATATATATATATATATATATATATATATATATATATATATATATATATATATATATATATATATATATATTCTTTGTTATTTCTTCTTCTGCTTTTTTGTTTGTGCAGAACATTCTTACTCCAAAGCATCATTTTGACAGCTTGTCAGATAGTCCAGTTGAGAAAAGCTTTTACTCCGTCAACAGAAGCAAAGTGAAAAAGAACAGCACAGACTTAAATACACACACAGATATACCCCCAAAAAAGTAGGGATACACGCATCAGTACACACATTGTACGTGATTAGCTATCTTATAGTTTTGTCATAGTTTTGATGGTTTATGAAGAAAGATATTTCTGTAGTAACCTGTGATTCAAATACCATTTATCACTGAAACAATTACACCAACACAATTGTGCACTTCTTCCTTGTGTTATCTAATTTTTCTAAAGTAAGAAAAGCACATTGTCATGCTCAAAACCATTCTAAAGTAAACTACAGATAATAGCAGAAAACTGTGTATTTTAATAACACGCCTCAGAAGACTTACACAAATCTTTCTCCAATTAAACATATTTTTCACAAACAAATTTATACTTTGAAATGTTGTATTTCTAGGTTAGTAAATATTTGCTAATTGTCTAAATACAGAGGTATATAATGTTCGACAAGTTGTTTTCAGATTGAAGAGGTGTTAGATATTTCCTGTGTATGTGGTCAAACATATTTAGCATATCTTTCATTATTTTACCATTTCTTCCTGTAATTTTGGTCTATTTCCCCTGATAGAACTTGTCTAAGTGAGTCTGTTTTGTGGGGCCCATTTGTTGAGTTAAGTTCATTACCCATTTGGATGACACATATTTTTTTTCCTGAGTGCATTTATAAACTATGATCTATGGTGGGGGATTTACTCCCCCCCCCCCCCCCCCCTCTGTTTGTGACGTCCCCCCCTCTGGTCATTCATGTTTTATCCCTTAGGGGGATACATATTCCTCCCCCCCTCTGGTCTGAATAGGAAATATTATGGATTTTTAAAAATGTTTATAAATTAGAGCTATCACTTTTAACGCGTTATTAACGTGTTAGACCACAATGCCGACATTTTTTTGTCGCCGTTAATTGCGCGTCAAAACACACACACCGTTGCCTAATGTTTTTCCCCCGCCGTGCTCTCCGGTTTTCCTACCTGCGTAACCCGGAAGTAGTGCGTGCGTCACTTTACTGTTGTAAAGTGTTGATATTGAGGGGAGTGTTCATTTATTTTCATTGTGTTCCCTACGTTACTGTGTGCCACATATGCCACAGCGACACATGTTAAAACGTCTGAAAGCATGACATGTGAATAAGAGTTTTTGAACTTTAATTTATCTAATGCTGATTATTCATTGAATCATTTGAATTTAAATATTTAAAATACTTTCACAGCAAAAATTATATGCGATAAATTTAGATTAATTAATTACAGAGTATGTAATTAACTAGATTATTTTTTTTAATCGATTGACAGCCCTAATATATATATATATATATATATATATATATATATATATATATATATAAATAGCTTCAGGCCCTCCAGATTCCAGCCAGAATCTTGAAAAGGTCTTTTTCTTGTGTTTTCAGATTGATACAGACCTGTTGCACTAAACATGTTCAACTTTGGGACACATAACCCATCTATATCTTTAGCACTGTGCTGATTGGATATTCCCATAATGTTTATATTTGAATATACTGTAAATGTTTCAAGACATGAATGTGGGACCTTTTGGCATCTGTGATTAGTACAAAAGGTTTAATCAGGCTTGTGTATGTCCATAATTCTCTTTCTCATATTTAGGCTCATTTTGTTAGATTTTTTTTATTAAGTCCTACAGGGAAATGAATGTGTGTTTGAAGTGTTGCCTGAAAATACATCTACAGGCGTGTCTCCAGTTGACTGAAATGTAGTGGATTACGACCAAAAGAATATTGCAGAATATTTCAGCTACTCCAATGATTTATACTCTATATTTATTTTTAGTGCCAGTTCTTTCAGAAACTACTGTTTTATGTGACTAGTGCCTTTTTTCTTTTAGTGTATGAATGGCTTTTACATTTTATAAGTTTTAAAAAGCTCTTTATTGTTTTGTTTTGTTTAAACTTCCACCATATTGACTATTAATGCTTGTCTGCAGTTTGGCTTTATGAGCTTCAGCAGAATCACTGCTGGGACTCCATACAGGTGTGCATGCTCATGTGTTTGTCAGTCTTTGTAAGCTTGAAAGAGTTTTAGAGAAAGAGTTGAAACCCTCACTTGGTGGATTGCCTTTTCTACATATACAGAGTACTGACATATGTTGGGAAGTCCCAAAATTGATCAGATTTTGGGACTTGCCAATCTAATTATATAATTTTTCCTTGAGCGATTGGCTAGTTTTTTACTTGTACAGGATACAAATCACATGATTTAAAAAGTCTGGACATTTTTTATTATGGTCCCATTTTTAAAATTCTGAAAAACCTGGAATTTACCTGGGATGGGCAGTCTTTTGATATTTGCTGAATTCATCAGCATTTCATAAGAGTTCACATCGCAAGTATTGTTTTCCTTCTTACTCTGCTGCCTTATCTGTGTCCCTCATTGCATGATTAGACACACAAACAGACACATGAAAAGCACACACAGGACAACTGCTCTGTCACACAAAGTCTCCAGAGCTCTATGCCAACAGACCTGTAACCGTCGGCAAATGCTCTTGTTTACGGTGGAGATGAATGAGACAGATCGCTGCTTGACTTGCCTAAATAGTTCCCCAAATGCCTAGACAGGTGGTGTGAATGTGTCTGTGATTTTGGTTGTGTGTTCTAGCATTGTGCACAAACGTCTGTGTGAATAGTGAATCGTTTTTAGAGTGTGTGATTGCATATATGCTTCGTGGATCTGGTGGCAGATGGCATCATTTCATTTGTTTGTGTTTTGCTCCTCTTTTGACTGCCCTTTCCTCTCTCACTCTTATTTTCTCTCTCATTTATCATGCTTTACCTTTGTCTTTTTCCTGTCTGTGTGTGAGTTAAAATCATAACTCAGGAAAGACAAACAGCAATTTCCAGATGTAGTTGTTTTCCCATAGAAACGTGTTTAAATAACTGTTCAGCTCTATGGTCCTCTTCCGGTCAACTTTTTGTTGTTTTGTACTTGCAACTGTGCATAAATGCATCACATTCCTCTGGTAACATTGCCTGCAAGTTGAATTCTGGCGGTATTTGTGCATTCACAAACATATGAGAATTCATACAAGAATCCATCCGTCTCAGGCTTCAACCATTTGTGACCATACCCAAAACGGTTCATGCCAATCATATTCTCTATTGTGGTTTAAGGCGAGACATACCACTGCAATGAAAGCAACATAGCCAAACCAAGATTAATATGGCAGCTATAACATTTGTTTTGTAAGAATCCACAAATTCTTCTTTGATAGTATTGTACCAAGAAGCACCTTGACTAGCTTACCTTATTGTGGTTTCTCATAGCAGCAACCGCTTACATTTTAGTTTGATACCGTGATTGGCTAAAACCAACCTTTGATAAGCAGGCACTAGGTGTCACTTCGCCCAATCAGTTCAGAGAATTCTGCTGAATGTCCATCCTTTCCCCGAAAACAGATTCAATGGGAGCAGCCCAGAGTGATAATGTGCAGAAGGTAGAGTGCTACATATTATCAATCTGGCTGGCCAGGTTAGTCATCTGGAGCATTTTGTGAAAAAATAAGACCATATCCTTGTTCAAATATGAAGTAAATAAAGTCCATGGAGAGAGAAAAACATATAGGAACATCTTGTACCTGTTTTTACATAAAATCTGTTTTGGAAAATTTTGGTAACTTATGAAACAAAAAATCTTATGGTCAAATAATGATAACAAAAATGAGGTTAATGAGTGGGCAATAGTACCCCAGTGACTTCAGATTAAGCCCTGTGTGGGTTGATAATTTTTAATTTGATCAAACGATGTGGCATCCTTTTGTTCCTAACACATTACATATCAGTACCAGTATCCTGCATGATTATTTTCTTCTTCTGAGATTCTTTATTTTTCAAAAGTGTTGTTTTAATTGTTTTGAGCAGTGTAGAATTAAGATTCAAATTGATTAAAACATGCATGATAAACCTTTTTGATTTATAGGTTAAATACATCTAATTGTTGGGATCTGGGGTTCTGTTTTTGCTATCATCCACCAGAGGGCGCCTAGAAGCTACAGGGGCACAGCCGCGCACCGGTAATCATCCTGGAGCTTAAGAGGAGCAGACTGCCAGCAACTCATCGCCTGAGTGTTTGCCAGTAATGGTACTCTGAGCCCCGAGTTAGGACCTTTGCATTTCTCCTGAACCAGCTCTCAGTAACAGTTATTGTTGCCTCTCTCTCTCTCTCAGGTGTTCCTTCGTGACACCGTGGTGCTTCCTAGTGAAGTCCCACTTCTGGCCTCCTTGATTCTCTTCACTCGTGACGCCGTGGATTGTTACCCACTGGTTGCCCGAGCTCCCCTTCAACTCCACAGTTCTGGACATCAAAGATTACGTCCTTGCCTGCCCCGTCTGTGCCAGAAATAAATCATCTCACCAACCTCCTTCCGGTCTCCTGCAACTTATTTCCACGTCAAAGTGGCCATGGTCCCACTTATCCATAGATTTCGTCACAGGGCTGCCCGTATCTAAAGGTATGACCACCATCTTCACCATTGTAGACCGTTTTTCTAAATCTTGTCACCTTATTCCACTTAAGAAACTTCCGACAGCTTTCCAGACTGCCCAGCTTCTAGTCAAACATGTTTTTCAACTTCACGGAATTCCCCAAGAGATACTCTCTGACCGCGGGCGCTCACTTCACGTCCCAGGTATGGAAGCATTTTTGTTCTGCTCTGGAAGCTAAAGTCACACTCACGTCTGGTTATCACCCCCGGTCTAATGGTCAATCGGAGCGAATGAATCAAGAACTCGAAGCAACCCTCAGATGTTTGACTTCCACTAATCCCGCTGATTGGAGTCTCTACCTTCCCTGGGTAGAGGACGCTCATAATTCTTATGTTTCTGTTACAACTCGTTTTTCACCCTTTGAAGTTTCCTTTGCCTATCAACCACCCCTATTTCCGTCAGATGAGAAGGAGATCTCTGTCACTTCAGTACAACACCACATCCGACGCTGCAGGAAGATTTGGAACAGGACCACCAGAGCTCTCGATCACACTGCTGAACAGAACAGACGTTATCTGATCGCAAAAGGTCCCCGGCTCCACTGTATACCCCTGGGCAAGAGGTTTGACTTTCTACACAAGATATTCCACTCAAATCTGTGTCTAAGAAACTCTCCCCCAGATTCATTCGTCCTTATGTAATTGAAAGAGTTATCAGTCCCTCAGCTGTCTGCCTCCGTATTTCATCATCCCTCCGCATTCACCCTACGTTTCACGTTTCCTAGATTAAACCTGTTCGCACCAGCACATTGTGCCCTCCTTCCGAGCCCTCTCCTCCCGCCCGAGACATAGAAGGACATCCGGCTTACACCGTCCGCTGTATTGTGGACTCCCATCGACGAGGTTGTGGATGGCAGTACCTCATCGACTGGGAGGGATACGGTCCAGAGGAGCGCTCATGGGTTCCTGGCTCCTTCATTTTGGACCCCTCTCTCATCTCTGACTATCGTTCTTCGCTTTCTTCATGCTCTTCTGGGCCACCAGGTGGCGGCCATTGGGGGGGGGGGGCACTGTTGGGATCTGGGGTTCTGTTTTGGCTATCATCCACCAGAGGGCACCTAGAAGCTACAGGGGCACAGCTACGCACCTGTAACCCATAATCTAATCATCCTGGAGCTTAAGAGGAGCAGACTGCCAGCAACTCATTGCCTGAGTGTTTGCCAGTAATGGTACTCTGAGCCCCCTGAGTTAAGACATTTGCATTTCTGCTGAACCAGCTCTCAGTAACAGTTGTTGTTGCCTCTCTCTCTCTCTCTCTCTCTATCTCTGGTGTTCCTTCGTGACACCGTGGTGCTTCCTAGTGAAGTCCCACTTCTGGCCTCCTGGATTCTCTTCCCTCGTGACGCCATGGATTGTTACCCACTGGTTGCCCGAGTTCACCTTCACCTCCACAGTTCTGGATTTCAAACGTTACCTGGATTATCTGGCTGGCAGTCGGATTACTTCTCTGCGGCTCTACACATCTGAACTTACCTGTCCTCCCTCCAACGCAGTCTCCACAGCTGGAACCTGGATAACTCCACAACATCCACAAACAAACTGGGACCTCAGATTCACAGAGCTCACCCCTTGGCTGAAGAAAGTAAGATTAAATTTTCCAACCACCCTAAAAACTCACCAAGTTCTTCTATTATTATTCAGTGTACAGATGACTCCGTGAACCCGACTGCAAGGACTCAACTCCTCCTTAAACCACCTTTGTAAAATAAACTAATTTTACTGATTCCCTGTTCTCCTGGTGTTCTGCATGTGGGTTAAGAAATTAGAAGCCACTATGACACTAACGGCCTTAAATCTTTCTTAAAAGAAAGATAAACACAGCCACTAAGACCACCTCTTAGCCTCAACCTCATATTTGCTGCCGCCCTTTTGAATAAAGCAGTTGGATGAGGCTCACCCATAAGGCCTCTGGAACCTTCAGGTGGATATTCCAGAATCCAACACCTCTTGTGGATCACAATTCAGCGGGGCCTGCCATCTGTCTCAAACACTTCTGGCAGGAAGGAAAAGCTCTCAGCCCCTGGAGTTGGATCACAGGGTCAGCAGTGGTGCAGGCTTTCAGTGTCCCAAATTAATTTACTCACAAAGCTGAAGAAAACACTGCATGCCTAATGCCACAACATAAATCATCTTTCTAGCAATAAAAACACATTTAAATTTGTATAGCTCATTCCAATGTCAGAATTTTCAGACTAATTTTAGGACAGACAGACAGAGCTAATATTAAAGCTTTTTAGAAGGAAGACCATTAGCTGGGATTTGTCTGAAGTGGCAGTGTTGAAATAGAATGCAGGCAAGACAGGAAGTGCACAAAGAGTTGAATAGTATTGTTATGCCACACAATCCATGATGAAAATGAAGTCAGACTGAATTCTGAACAAATCAAAAATGGATTATGAGCAAGGAGTTTCACCACCCTGCTGCGGAGACAGCCCCACACAGCAGGGATTCCCTGCCATGAGCCTAAACCACTCCCACAGACAATAGGTCAGATTCACAAGCCCACTTCTTCCTGGGTCTGCTCTGAAGGACAGGGCCCATGTTGGCTGAGACCGGCCAGCCAGCCATGCCCTGCGAGCCACATGGGACTCAGACTCAGTCCCATTCTTCTTCCTCAAACTCACAGAGAGAGAGAAAGTCCTGGCAACCCAGCCAGGCACAGGGCCTCATGGGGCCCGAAAGACCCACCAGCCAGCGCAGGGGAGAAATCTTTCTTCGTCCGGAGGACCTGACCGGGCGAATCAGAGCTGTTACAGGAAAGCTGACTTGAGACGGCACGGATCCTTAACCACTTCCCGAGCTGAGAGCAAAAAGGAGCTGAAATTGCGACTTTCCCTTTCCCTTTCTACTAGTGATGGGTCGATGAGGCGTCATGAAGCGTTTTGACACATTGCCAAGCTGTATTGATACTGTGCCAATACTGTGTCACTGAATACTGACACCTACTGGACCTTAAAAATCCCTACAGGCAACCTGGTTGACAGAGTTAACTGACACGGATTTGATGACCACAATACACAATACAATTTGAATCATTGTATGTTGCATTGTATTATTTTATATTTTCATTTGAAATAAACATATATTTGATTTTTTTAGATACAGTCAATGAATAATGTAAACGAGGATGCTTGTGGACTGACTTTTTTATTTATTTTTTTTACAAATTGTTTGCTGCCATGTCCTTTTAATGCCACCCCCCCCCCCACACACACACACACACACACAGTCTCCCTTTTGTGTTGAATGAGTGACATGTGAGAAAACAGCTTTAATTCTCCGTCACATAACTTTCATATCGCACATGCATTGACTTTTTCAACAATTCTCTTGCGGTTTTCAACAGCCACGGCACTGTTTCTTATGGTTTAATATTGTCCATATGCCTTCGTTAAAGATTTCTAATTCTACTCGTAGGACATGCGTACTTCCAACCTTATTTCCTGTCATTGCCATGGTTAATAACGTTATTTGCTTCCAGTGATCGGGCTTTTTTTCATGCTCATGCTCACGTTCAATGGTTGATCGGGCGCTGTGTTTAGTTACCTGACTGATATCATCTGTTCTGAAATCGGAAATGCTGAGTATGACAAAGGGAGGAAGGACTACTCAGAGTAGCAGCTTTCTACTAAAGGTAGATCAGCCGTTTTTTCTGAAACGACGCTCAGAACAAAGACGCACAGCGTAACCCGCCCAACCATAAAGGCGTCTGCCCAACCCATCCATCAGTGGTGCGCTCCGATCAGCACCTGGCGCTCACAGAGCGAGACTGTGGTACACCATCACACCAGAGTTGCAAAATGGTTAAAAATCAAACATTATTAACCGTTATTTTGTTTACAGTTCAGCTTGGATTTGATTTACTGCGCAGCATAGCTTTGCTGTGCGCGCTGCTGTGCGCGAATGCACACGCGTGCAGTTTAGAGGGAACAGAAACAGTTTGGCCCGTCAGTCAGTTTGAAACAGTTCCTGTATCGGTCACGAGACTGTCCCGTGTCGATACGCGCATCGACACGGGTTTTGCTCTATGAGCTCGACACATGCGCCGACGTATCGGTGTTGCCGGACCCATTACTACTTTCTACTGTTCTCTTCCTTGGATGGTCAAAGTGAACCGAACTCCCACGAGGCACCAACAGGTTTGGCAGAGAAATAAACAGGGAAAGCTTGTGTAATGCGTCCACATGGTGTTTTAAAAAACATGGGGCTGAGTGACATAGCTCCCATTAGCATGTTGATACCATGGCATTGCCAATGTAATTCAAGTGTGTTTTTATGGTTAAAACAAACATTATCTTCACAAGAGTTGTATACACTGATGGGATATTGATGTTTGTCTTATCCTGTGTACTCATTACGACTAAATTAAAGCTGAAGCTTTTAAAGTTAGCGCCAAATGTCCGCTAGCCAAAATGCTATTTAGCTTCTGGTAACTTACGATTTCCGGATATTTAACTATGTTCGTTTCAAGCATAAGGTTTGTTCGTTTCGCTCCAGCATCGTTCGATAATGCTATGACCATTATAACCGCATTAATATGGAATATTATTGTCGATTTTAAAGTGTTTTTGTTTAACTTTTGGATTAGCCAATTTTAGCGATCGATTGCTATAGCGACCCATACCCTACCGGAGGTATGATTGCATTAAAAAATCAAGCGTCCCTAAAGTTAATGATTTTACTGAGAAAGTCTTTCCTTAAAAATGTTATTTCATCAAATAATGTTTTGTTTATCTCAGGATTTGCATTGTGAATGGTTTGAAACACATGCCAAATGTTGTTCTAAATTAGATAAGCTAATTTAACTACATTCCAGAATCCAACACCTCTTGTGGAATTTCTAGGTGCAGCCAAGGTGTTGAATGGATCCGTTTTAGAGGCCTTAGGATTGCGGCTCTGCTATTCACTAATGACGTGGTCCTATTGGCTTCATAAGGGCGTGATCTACAGCGCTCACTGGAGCGGTTCACAGCCGAGTGTGAAGCGGCCGGGATGAGAATCAGTACCTCCAAATCTGAGACCATGATCTTGAGCCAGAAAAGGGTAGAGTGCCTTCTCCGGATTGGGGAGGATGTGCTACCCCTAGTGGAGGAGTTTAAGTATCTTGGGGTCTTGCTCATGAATGAGGGGAAGATGGAGCGGGAGATCGACAGGCGGATTGGTGCTGAGTCTGCTGTGAAGCGGGCGCTGTACCGGTCCATCGTGGTAAAGAGAGAACTGAGCCAAAAGGCAAAGCTCGATCTACGTTCCTACCCTCATCTATGGTCACGAGCTTTGGGTCGTGACCAAAAGAACGACATCCCGGATACAAGCAGCCGAAATTAGTTTTCTCCATAGTGTGTCTCCTCACCCTATCTCTAAGAGAGATAGGGTGAGGAGCTCAGTCATCTGGGGAGGACTCAGTGCTGCTGCTCCTCCACGTCGAGAGGAGCCAGTTGAGGTGGTTTCTGGACACCTCCCTGTTGAGGTGTTCCGGGCACGTCCCACCGGGAGGAGACCCAGGGGAAGACCCAGGACACGCTGGAGGGACTATGTCTCTCGGCTGGCCTGGGAACGCCTCGGGATTCCCCCGGAGGAGCTGGCCCAAGTGGCCGGGGAGAGGGACGTCCAACCCCGGATAAGCGGAAGACAATGGATGGATGGATGGATGGATAACTCCATTCCATGTTCTTTAAATTGAACATTGGTTCTTTAACTCAGATCTGCGGTGAACCAGGGTTCACTGAATTATTCTGATAATGATTGTTGCGCTGACCTGCCAGCACTTTGCATGAAAGACAATGATTAGAGCATAAATGACACCTGGGAGAGAAGCTGTGCTCATCAGCAGGTATGTGTGAGAGACACACTGCAAACTGACTGGAGAGAAGCAAGGACCCACTGACAAACACTGAAGGGGCAGCCGGTGAGAAAAAAAGTGTTATTTAAGATTCCTGCTGCTGTTGCAGTGCTTAATGTGTGATGGTTGCTGTGTGTGGAGTCCTGCTTACGTGGTTTGTGCACCTGGACTGTGAAGGTGGCTGCAGTGAGTTACAACAAACATGCATTTCACATTGTAAATGATAAGCTGGGGGATATGTGTGATGTGGATATATGTTTGGGCATAGTGCAAATGATGGTGAATGGGCCAGTGGAACTTTAGGCTAGTTGGTACATAAAAGTACAAGTAACTTTTATAAAGCTCTGCTAATGGACATGGGAATTAGATTGGTTTAATTGTTGTTTATGGTATTAAGGAATTTGTGTGTCGTAAATATTGGGCGTGTATTAATTGTAATATTCATTTTTCAAAGGTTTTTACCTGACTGGTGTTCAATCACTGTTCACTGAGAAGAAAAGCAGAAAATAAAATAAAGAATGGGAAAAGATTCAACTGTTCATTCTAAGTAATTCCAGCTATACTCTTGTTGTTGTGGGTCCACTCCTTCAAGTGTGGGGTGCATTGGCAAAAGCACTTGACAATGATCAACCACTTGTTTTGTCTTTTGTGTCTTTTGCATGTACATAGTTCCTTAGCTTAGCTTCTTTTTATCTTCATTTTGCTTAGTAGTTTAATTGTCTCACTAGCCTGGTAGAGAGGATTTGTTGATTGAAATATAGTGTCAATTCAGATAAACAGCATTATATAGTGATGTTCATTTTATTTCTGTTAATAAATTATTGAACTTGCAGAGAAATTGTCTCTCATTTATTCTATATGTGTGCAGAGTTTGCTGTTAAAAGATCGCCAGTGCTCGAAATCACCTGAACTAATGTCCTGATATCAACTCTCGGGCTGATATTCAACAGACAATACCTAACATACAGAGAGTTATTTATTAAACATTAAATAACTTTAATACAATGTATAATTGCATAACAGTATAGCAGAGGGGGTAGGGAAGTGCAGTGCATGTGCTAGGAGGGGCTCTTAGAGGAGCTGGATCGTCAGGACTTTCTAGAAGATGGATAGAGATGTCCCTGTTTTTGTAGGACTTGGTAGAACACTCTACCATCCTGGAATAACAGATGAAAGGACCATTGATTGTCTTCAGTGTGGTATAGGCACTGGTAGCTGATAATCCTTTAAAGACTAGAGTGACTGACCTGTGATATACGTCCTACAAGAATAGATTCTTAAAGTCAGGGGTTTGAAAGTGAGCTGTAGCACACCAACCCAAACCAAAAAAGAAGCCTACACATAAATGTGTAATATAGGTACAATCTTCTAGTCAACATTGTACCCTATTGCATTTTCGTATTTAAATTAATTGTTCCAGTACTAACAATCATTAAAGCTTTATACAGTGTACAAATTTGGATAAATTAGTCATTGGAAATATAATAGAGCCATGCAATACCAATTATTTTGACTTTCACTAACCTTGAATTTAGCAGTTTTTTTTCTATGTATATCCAGTCAATGTTTGCTTTCTGACAACCAAGATATATTGCATCAGTTAGTGTGTTGCACATGAGCAGATACTCAGAATAAAAACAAAGGCAGGAAATTGGACCGTAACACCTTTAATGTAATCTCATTTTACTTATTAGACTGTCAATTCAGTTTCCGATTTCAAACCTTTCCATGAATTTGGACCTTTAAGTGTATAAATAGAAAGTTCTTCTTGGACCTTCTATCAAAAGTTTAAAGTCTTATATATTTGCTCATTAATTCTAAATTGATCTAAAATATCAATAAAATAATTAGCCCTGATATGGGTTGCCAATTTAGTGATATTTTCTCACCTACAGGCATAGCTTTCAGTTTAAAACAGCGACGCAAACCCAGCCTTCTGCATTTAAGTCTACTGCTTTGCCTATTGAAAATATCCATCACCCCAAGCAGGAGAAGTGACTCAGTTCATGTGCCAGCTCTCCTACTTTTGTTTGTGTGGTTGTGAATTACTAAAAAGGATCTCAAAAGTAAAAATCACCTGCTTTGATGGAGAAACTAAGCATTCCCCCAATTACATAGACTCACAAACAACATATGATTGCTCTTAAGGTCTATTACCTGACACTTTATAATCATGATTGAAGCATAATTATCATATTTATGCACATAAGAAAAACATTTTTATGGCTGTTGCAGTTTTACTGGTACTTCTCTCTTTGATAGTACCATAATAGAAATACTATTCAACTCCCATGACACGTTATCAGCATGCACGCGCACAGAAAAAAAAAATCTTAATTGACTGTATTTAGAGCAGGTCCTTAGGGTACATGTGTTTGTGTCTATGCAGATGAAAAATGAGAATTTCATTACTGTGCAAAATTTGCAAGAGCAGGTAAGGACTCCTACAACACTTGTAGTATTGAGAACCAACTTTAACAGATCAGTTTTCAAAATGATTCATTCATCTAAGGTATCAAAAAACTAGGTGGGAAAAAGGGGGGGGGGGTGGGGTGGGAATCAAATGAACCAATCAGGAAATGTAAAAAAATATGTGATTGGTTCATTAGATTTATGTTCTGTTTCAGAAGGTGTAAAATGTGTTTAATGATGAACCTTTGTAAATGCACTCATCTGTTAATACTTGGTTGGTTTCCAAATAGTACAAAGGATTTATGAATTCTCACTTTTTCAGATTTTTGTTCCTCAACATCCATGTTGAAAACAGCTGATGTTATGCTAAAATATATTTGAATATTTATAATAGATCAAGAAGTTTGTTTAAGTGGAGTTCTGAAAAGAGCACAAAGCATGTCATAATCCTTGCTGTCAGTCTCTGTTTTTTCCCACATCTTTTTTAGCCATGAAACATTTACATGAATTAAATGCATGTGTGCAGTTTGACATAATTCCCTCTTCCAGAAATTGTAATGAACAGAACCAGAGAAGCCAGAATTCAGCCAGACAAGACAGGTAACGGTAAAACACAGTTTAATGGTCAGGAGGCAGACAATGGGTCAGAACTGTGATGACATAGGCAGGCAGGATGACCGAAGGGAAAAACCAGAGTCTGTAATCTAAGAGCAGATCAAGAGTCAGAGCCAGGTGAACAGAAATCCAAAAGACAATCCAAATAAGAATCCAAGGGCAGAGACAGGGCACAGATACAGGTCCGGTAACAGGCAGGCAAACAGATCAGGCAGGCTCAGATAACAGGAGGCAGATCAGGTCAGGCAAACAGGCAGGCAATCAGATCAGGCAAGGGTCAGGCAGGCTCAGAGAAACAGAAGGCAGAAACAGGTCAGGAAACAGGCAGGTAATCAGGTAATACAGGCATCAGGCTGGATCAGATAATCCAGAGGCAAAAATTGGATTAGATCAAAGGCATACAGAAAAGGCTGGACTAGACTCACAGAATGGCTCGAAATAAGCTGGCAACGAAGAATGGACTGAGGCAGGTATAAGTAGAGGACTGAACAGGTGACCGGAGTGAAACTCATTACTGGCAACATGTGGAACTGATCTAATGAAGGGTGGTGACTGGAAGTGGAACAACCTGATTGGTTAGTGACTGTTGGCTGAGAGGTGAACAGAACTGGCTGGTTAATGACTAGTGACAAGCAAACTGATTGGATAGTGGCAAGTAACTGAGACGTGAACTGAACAGGCTGATTACTGGCTGATGACAGAGGAGTGACAAAATAAATGAAGAAAAATCCAAACCTAAACAAAACCCAAACTATGACAGAAATGGCTGGAAGAGGGAATCCCCTCCTGGGGGTGGTTTTGGCCCCCGTCCCCGCCGCCCCACATCTTGTATCCACAAGAAATGGTAAAAAGTAATAAATTAATCATTATTAATAAAACATGAATAAAAAATACAAATTATGTCCGTATAAACGCATGTCCAAGATTGTCTTGGTTATTTGTTTAAAGGTATACTATGCAACCGGGGTTGATTTTCCAGCGAGGCTCCCCCAGAGGGCGAAAGTAAAAGTACACTGTCATAAAGATGCTCAGCTGTTCTGGTTTCTCCGTCAAGCCAGGCGCGGTTGTTTTGAGCTTAGCAGACAGGCGAATGCAACGAAAAGTCGAAAAAACGGCAGTACAAACAATGACTAACACAGTAAAAGGTTTCCGGCATCGCTATCTTGGCGAGGCAGCCGCCTCGCCAAACTCATGCTACCGCCTCGCCAACATTCAAAAAAATAAATAAATAAATAAATAAAATAATAAAAAGAAAAAACTCGATATGCTTGCATGTTAATTTGACGTTAACACGCAGTTCTTTGTTGTTGCTTTTGCGCGTGCATATAGTGAATGATAGGGCAAAAACACATGGAGTTCTCGCCGTAAAGCAAGACCGACTCTAGCGGTCTTGCACGAGACTTCTGAGCCTGTGGGTGCGGGCCGAGAGCTCCTGCAATTGCAAGTAAGGTATTTCCCCCACAGACCACCAGGGCGGCCGAGAAAACCTTTGTTCGACCTGAAATGACTCATTTAATCATCCAAAATGGTATGGAACACATTAATTAACTGAAAAATGTTGCATAGTATGCCTTTAATGATAAAAGATGCAGCAATAGTAAGCAATGTTTTTATACCAGCATTAAGTACTCATCTCCAGTTGCATGTTTACCAAACTTTATTGACATAGTGTGGTAAGAAAATCAAACAATACCTGACTTCCCAGACTTATTGAATACAGAAACGGTGACGTGGTCAAGTTCCAGCACTTTATTGAGAAACAGAGCAAAAATTACATAGATGAAAGTAATCACACCCAATGGTTTGGCTACAGCCTCGTCTGCTCTGGTTCAGCCCAGCCCCTGCTCTTTCAATTCAATTCAATTTTATTTATATAGTGCACATTCATGAAACATGTCATCTCAAGGCACTTTACAAAGTCAAATTCAATCATATTATACAGATTGGGTCAGATTATACAGATTGGTAAAAAACTTCCTGTATAAGGGAACCCAGTTGAATGCATCAAAGTCCCCACAAGCAGCATTCACTCCTGGAGAAGCGTAGAGCCAAAGGGAGAGTACATGGCTCAGTGGCGCCAGCCAATCAGCACACAGGCTCAGCCTGGCCCGCCCACTCTGCTGTCTGTCACGAACAACCGCGTTGCGCTGCTCAAACTCGGAGAGAGAGAGAAAACAGGAGCGGTAAAACATGAAGAGGCTCTATTTTAATACTGTAAATGAAAACAAGCTGTATGTTTTGTAAAAAGTGGTTAAATTCAGTGGAGACACAACAAATTTATCTAAGCACGTGAAAAACTATGGGCAAGAAAACGTCGAACGACAGAAACAGAAGAGAGGAGACAAAACTTTTGTCATTGCCCCGTCAGACCCACAGACTGACGTCACTGACTGAGGCGTTTCAGTCCTGCAGAGAACATCCAGGTAGATCAGAGTGGTCATCTTCAGCAGCAGTTCATGTTAACTTTTAAAGTAGATATTATCTATCATATGTTACTGGAGCCCACAGAGAAAATGTAATTAAGACATTGAAAGAACCCAGTATATATATCCTATTAAAAAGTGTTATTTAAGATAAGGTAACATTAGCTAATCCTTTATTTATCACACGACTGGGAAAATTATAGGATTTAAGCAACAGGCAGGTGCACACAACACAGACAAAATTACATAAGGATTGAAAGATATAAGAGGTGGATTAGGAAAAAAACACTATGAACATTGTTATTAGTATTATTATTATTATTATTTAATTGTAATATTAAAATAAAAATCACAAAACCCGAAAGGTCAACAGTTTCATGATACATCAAGCTTAGGGACTGGCTAATATACAGCAGGTCAAAAAAGCCATATTTTGGCTGCAGTGCTTGCTGTTCTCTTATGAAGAAAAGATCAACTAGTGCTCTAAATTCAATAGATAGGTGAAAATATCCAGTATAAAATACAGAGATTTCCAGGGCATGAAGTATACAGTTAAGTGGACTTTTTTGGTGTGTGTGTGTGTGTGTGTGTGTGTGTGTGTGTGTGTGTGTGTGTTCACGTGTCGTGGCGGCAGGTGTAGAGGGGGGGCCCCAAAAAGACTGCGTTGTCCCGGGCCCTAGCAAAGCTGTCAGCTGGCCTGTCTCCAGTGCTCACATGTCTGAAGTGTCGTCAGGTCATAGTGACTTTAGAAGACAAGCC
Organism: Fundulus heteroclitus; assembly: GCF_011125445.2. NCBI lineage: Eukaryota > Metazoa > Chordata > Actinopteri > Cyprinodontiformes > Fundulidae > Fundulus > Fundulus heteroclitus. The sequence goes on from NW_023397285.1 coordinate 1,233,090, forward strand.
ATAATAATCCAATAACACATATATGATTTAAGTGATTATAACAGTTGCCACTGACAAATTGCACAGGCTTTGATGTAGGATCTGAACAAGCTAATCCAAAGAAATAACCTTCATATTCTATTGATATGACCCGTGCAAACATTTAATAATCACTACTTCATTATTTTATTCAAAAAACTGCTTATAATTGTTGCTCTATTGATATGCATTGCACAAGCATGTGTTTGAGAATCAGAAATTAATCAATGCTACCTTTCCTACATTTTATTCCGGTGCCTTGCAAAAGTACCTTAAGGAAGTTGCCCATTCCTTAAGGCTAATTTTCTCCAGCTCCTTCATGTTGGATGGTTGTGAAAAGTGATCATCAAGTTTAACCACATATTCTTAATTGGATTGAGGTCTGGACTTCGACTAGACCATTCCAACACATTTAAATGTTTCCTTTAAACCACTCAAGTGTTGCTTTAGCAGTTTGCTTTGGCTCATTGTCCTGCTGGAAGGTGAACCTCCATCCTAGTCTCAGAGCACAGGGTGGCTGACACATTTTGCTCAAGAATATCCCTGTGTTTAGCACTATTCATCCATCCACCCCCAAAAACATCACCACAGCATGATGCTGCCACCACCATGTTTTACTGTGGGGACGGTGTTCTTGGTGTGTTGCGATGTGTTTGGTTTATGGCAGACAGAGACAAATGCAGTCAACATTCATCAAAAAAATGAATTAGCCCCTTAGTTGGCAGCTATGGTAGGTTCCTGACTGCAGTAAACTTAACTGTCATCAGCAGGTAATGCTTGACCAGTGATATTTTTACAGTATGTACTGTAGAACCTTTAGGAACTTATCTGTTTCTCTGTCTCTATGACACTTTATCCACTTAATACCCACAACGCGGTCTCACGTTTAAAAGTGCTGAAGGCTTTTTTAAAGCTAACATGACTGAATACAAAACAAACACACAAAACAAACATGACTGACAGCAAAACAAAACCTCAAAAACTACTCCCTTCTATAATATTTAAAATCACATCTCAAACATTGTGTCAAGTAACATACTGTCACCTTCACATCTAGGGCCATAATGATAGCTTGCACTTGTGTCATCAGATGAAGTCCAGTATAGACAGTACCGTATTTTTCGGATTATAAATCGCTCCGGAATATAAATCACATCAGTCAATAAATGAGTCATAAAGAGGAAAAAGACATATAAGTTGCACCGGTCTGTAAGTAGCACCAGACTATGCTCATTTATTTTGACACTTATTTCACACAATCCAAGACTAAAACCTAACATTAAAGCCAATTTATTAAATTACATAGCTGCATCCAAAACCAGCTGAATAACATGGAACATACTTTGGAGGATGAATGGGGTAAATTAGCAACTCCAACCAGCAAGGTTTTACCCAGCGATTTTTAACGTATCAGGCTGTTAAAAATGTTTTAACATGTTAAAGGCAGAATTAGGCTATGTTCACAATGCACCCAAATGCGACCCAAATCCGATCTTTTTGTCCTTATGCAACCCATATCTGTCTTTGTCACAGCAGTGTGAAGAGCCCAATTCCAATTTTTTCACCCCCAACAAAACCTGAATTGTGCAACTTCCATGTGTCGTACTAAATCAGATACGCATCAGATTTTTTTCAAAGCATTCACTCAATTAATCTCTGAATGGTCATGTCGCAATTTTATCCGTCTTTCATGTCACTCTCCTGTCTCTCACCACACATCCACACACAGTAGCAGCAGTTAGTGCTCCGTAAAAGAAAGGCTGTGCTGCTTTCTTCTTACCTTACTTGGTCTTCCTATGATGTGGTCTTAATATTGTCAGCTCCCATTGCTCAACAGCTTTCCAATAATAAAAATGAGACATGCCGGCTAGTATCTGCTTTTTATTTATTTATTTATTTATTTTTTAAACAAAACTTTATTGAACACTTCTAGAAATAATTACATTCACCATTACTTCCCCAAACAGTGCTCTGCTCTGTGACGTCTCCTTCTGTTATCTACACATGCTGGTCGCTTTGCGGTCTGGAACTGTCCAGACAGAAGTCTGATGGCAGTCGCATTTAATAGTAGTATGAACGGACACCTCAAAAGAAATAAAACCCTTATTTCAGTGAAAAATCGGAATTGAGCATCAAGACCTGCAGTGTAAACATAGCCTAAGTTTTAAATCACTTCCCTGTTGTCTTCAGTATTTCATTAGTTTAATTTGTCTCTGCTCGCCTTTTATTGCAATACAATCTTTTATTTGTGAGCACCTTAAGATCTCTCTCTTAATAAACATGGTACTAAATAAAATACTAACAAGATAAATAACAGCAAATAAATTGAACTTGCATTCAATTGAATATGAAAGTCAGAAAGTTACAAAACGACAAGGTTGTGGTTGGCCTTGCAAGTTCATGGGATTGATTCATATCAAATGTGATAGGGAGCCAGTCGAGTTAAAGTAGATAATGTGATGATGCAAGCTGCTGTAGTTTGTACTATTTGCAGTTTAAGGAGCGTGTTCTGGGGGACAGGGAGGGAAGGGAGTTGCAGTTGTAAAGACAAGAGGTGAGTGGAATGTGTACCAGTTTACATCAAACGAGAAAAAACATCTCTTAACAGAGAAGAAGCCCTCAAATTTCAGCTTTCAAAAACATACAGTCCAGCGTTAAACATCATGCCCAATCAATTTTAAACCAACTTATTCCTTCTTGCTTGTGATCAAACAATGAGCCAGGCTATCAACAGGACTAATGACCCCCTATGGTTAGGGGACCCCAACCCGCATGTAAATTTCTTTGTGCAGAACGGCACACATCCCAAACAACTTAAAAGCTTGGAATTAGCTTTGAATTGAGATAACTTTTCGATTGAAGAGCAATTTGTTTTTTACTTAGTGTGTGGTCGTTTACATCAAGTAGGCCCCACTGATTCACCTGAATGGAAGTAGAGTTGCTGGTAAGAGCAGTGATCTGCATACTTTGAATCCCACTTTGGGTGTAGATAAAAATTCAGAACTCTGACTACTGCTATTGCTGGCTCAAAGTCATATCAGCTGGATGTCAATGTTGACCCCTTTTGTGAGAAAAAAGCAAATCAGAGTTTGAAGTGTTCAGTTCTGATGCACAGCTGCAGCCCAGCCAAGTTGCAAGTTGAGGTATGTGTCCATCTGCTGTGAACATTTGTGGCAGATGGAGGACATTCTCAGGAGCCATCAGCCATTACATTTACCAAAGGAGCAAGTACTGTACCTTACTTGAAGTGGCAAAACACAGACCCACTGTGTTAATTTTTTCCCCTAGTTCCCTGGTATTGTTTAATCCTCCATCGGCGTCTGGCACAACAGGATAGAGATTTAACATGACGCATCACTGTAAGTGGCAAACACATCAGGTGAAGCAACCAGTGGAAAGACATCTGGGAAGAAGGAACTGCAAAGAGGATTTAGATATTTAGGTGGATTAGAAAGAGAAATCAAAACAATAAGATTGATGTTGTCTTCAAGGTGAGACTTGTCAGAGACTTGTAGAGAAAGAATAAAACATGCTTGGATTAGTAATAGCAGTAATAGCACCTCTGGAATATTGCCAAAATTAGAAATATTCTGTCCAGGAGTGATACTGAAAAACTAATCCATGCATTTGTTACTTCAAGGCTGGACTATTGTAATTATTGTAATTCAAAAAAATGAAGTTCAAAACCTTCAGCTGGTCCACAATACTGCAGCACAATACTTCTGAGTCCAAGCGGCAGATCTTTTAGTTATCAGGCTCCTCTCCTGTAGAACCAACTCCCAGTTTTGTTCTGTGAGGCAGACACCCTGTCTACTGGTAAGATTAGGCTTAAAACTTCTCTTTTTGACAAAGCCTATAGTTAGAGTGGCTTAGGTTATCCTGAGCTATCTTTTTAGTTATGCTGCTATAGGCTTAGGCTGCTGGAGGACATTAAGATCTATTTCACCTCACTCTGCTGAGTTCTCCTACTGTTTCTCAATTTTGCATTATTTGTTGTTATTTCAACTTTTAACTTTTTGTTCTCTCTGTCTTTTTTTCTTTATAGTGGGTACACCTGGTCTGGCGTTCTGTTAGCTGTGACCCCATCCAGGAGGGCAGATCATCTGCCATTGACATAGAAAGGATTCCTGGATTAATGTGTACTTCTGTGCTTTTGGTGTCTCTCCTGTGTCTTCTCTAAACCCCAATGATTGTTCACTCTGAGCCTGGTTCTGTTGGAGGTTTTCCTTCTTGTAAAAGGGGAGTGAGTTTTCCTCTCCATTGTTGCTTCATGGATTCTCAGTATGAGGGATTGCAGCAAAGCCATCGACAATGGAAACGATTGTCCAGTGAATGCTGCTTGTCAAGACTTGATGCTATCTTCTGTGTTTCCTTAGATAGGAAACATTTTGACCATTCTGTATAATTTGATTAAATTTGACTCTGTAAAGTGCCTTGAGATGACATGTGTCGTGAATTGGCGCTGTGTAAATAAAATGTAATTGTTGAAACACAGCTTTTTCAATTATTTTATTGATGAAGGGGAGGTTTGTGATGGGCCTATAATTCTGCAGAAGTAGTTTGACCAAACTGTTCTTTTTCAACAGTGGTTTGATAATTGGTGTTTTCAGGGCCTGAGGGAAAACACCTGACAGAAGGGACATGTTCATTATCTGAGACAAATGACATGTTTGAAAGGCAAAACTTGAACAAAGATAGAACACAGACAGCAGGAGGAACTTAGCTAGTGTATGAATTATTCTAAGCTATTGCAGTTTAGTTGGCTGAACTGGGACATTTTGTCAAGATCAGTTCTAGTTAGAGACAATTACGGTACTGAAATTGCTATGGATGTTCAGACTGCCCCTCTAATTTTTGGATTTTCTCAGTAAAGAAATGAGCAAATTCATTAGGGCCCTGGTGGAGTAGAATTCCGATGCCACAGACACAGGGGAGTTTGCTAACCTATGAACTGTGGCAAATAAGACACAAACATTTATTAATGTTTTTGCTGAAGACCTCAAAAAGTAAAGATTCCCTTGCATTTTTCAGTTTTAAATTATATCCGTAAAGTCTTTTTTATAGATGTCATAGTGAACTTGAAGTCTAGTCTTTCACCACCAGGGTTGAGCTATTGGACAAAATTTTTCACTTCTAATGAGTGGATCACTTCTCCAAAGAGATTTTATTCTGAAACTTAACTTCTTCTGAAAGCTATCTACTAGTTCATCTACTGAGTTACAGGACAAAGTGGAAGTAGAAGAGTATGTTTGGTTAAAGGTTTCAGAGGCATCACCCTTAAAGATGCGTTTTTTATGATCTCCTTTGGCTTGCTGAGTCATTGGAACTTACACTTTCAAAGATAACAGAAAGGTGGTCAGATAGGGTAGCATCAGTTACATTGACCTTGAGAATGTTTAGACCCTTAGTGGTGATCATGTCTAAAATATGTCCGTGTTTCTGTGTTAGCTGTTTAATATACTGAGTTAGACCAAAGTTTCTAAATGTGTCAAAAGTTCTTTTGCACCTCTGTCTTCAGGGTCACAACGAGACATTTGAAATCTCCCACAATAATTAAACAGCCGTAATCAACACATATCACAGATAGGAGGTCATTAAAATAATTTTAAAAGTTTGATTTGGACTTAGGAGATCTGTAAACATTCAACAACATACCTGAAGAACAGGTATGACCTCACATACTCCTTACCTGGAGAGCCAAATTTTCAAGTGTCAATTTTTCCAAGAAACACCTTTATACACTTTAGTGAATCAAGAAACAAAATGGCCACTCCTCCACCTTTTCTTTGCTGTCTGGTCTCACAAAGAAAATTATAGTTGGGAGCCGTCGCTCCTATCAAAATTAGTTCTCACTGAATTCATGTAACCATGTTTCTGTTAAGAACATAACATCAAGATTATAGTCAGTGAAAAAGTCATTAATTATTTTTTTTTTCTGTCAGGGGATCTACTATTTAATAAAGACAGTTATATTGGGCATTATATTGCCTCTATGGCTGGTTGTATCTGACAATTTATGGCTTCTAAGTATGACTGTTGATTTCTGTTTTTTCTCATTTTAGCTTTGTTCTTCCTAACACCTATTATCACAGATATTTTACAGCCATCTTCCATTAGGGATTCAAGTTTATTCTGAAAATTGTCACGTCTGATAAAGTTACCACTGGGGCCCGGGGTGTATCACAGTGAAGTGTTCTGAAGATCCTGAGCACAGACATGTTCCTTGATATGTGGAGGAGATCAGTAAGGAGGTCAGCAATCAGGTTAGCTGTGCAGAGAAGAAGGCAGCTGTAAGCCAACCTTAAAAACCTCTTTCATGTTATTGGTGAAATCCAGGAGAGGGACATTTGGGCTGAGTGGGGAGAGAGGGGAGGTGGGTGCAGTCTGGGCTGGGGTCTGGGGGGAGGGAGGTTTTGGGTACCTTGTTGGGGTTACCGGGTGGTCCTTTTGTACTGTTGAGATCTGGGTTGAGTTATCCTGGTATTGTGGTGAAGTCTCTATCTGAGTTATCTTCCTTGCTCTATTTATCTTGGCTGTTGCAGTCTGTACCGGGTTTATCATTTGTTTATGCACTTGTTCCTTGTTTAAGGACAAAGATGATCGTCCATGGTTCACAGAGAAAAATATGTTGGAAATGAGGTGTTTTGCACCTGGCCTGTTTATAAAAAAGTAGTCTTTGTTGAACAGATGTCTCTTATCCCAGAAAATAATAAAGTTGTTAACAAATACCACAGATCTGGTAGTGCATTTTTTTATAGAAATTTAACACCAGCAGTCTTGAAAAAAATCTCATCTCCACAATAGATGGACATGAGAAGTCCATTGAGAAACACTTTGACATTAAGATCCTCAAAGATATGTCAGGGTTCAGTTTTTGCCTGCCTCACCCTGGACATTTTCCAGCACTTTCCACCTCTCATCCAGCCTAGTTTTCTCTCCACCTCTGATCACTGCTCCAGTCTGGTACAGTTCGCTGGTCTCCTCCACCATCCATCTCCTTCAATAAACTATTCAAAACGAAAGTCTGTGTGTGGCTGAATTCGGGTTCACCAATCCCAGTTCCTAACAGTATATTTAGCAGACAAATGTGATCCTCCTTCAACACTTCTGATATTTTCCTAACAACATCAGCCAAGGCTTCAGTGTGTACTATGAGTTTTTCCACAGGCAGGTATTCTTTCACGATCTCTAGAAGGTTCTCTGAGATATCAGACACCATGTTACAGTCACAGATCATTGCCTCTGTGTTTTTCTTGTTACAGAAGTGTTTAATCACATTTACAGCTTCATTGTACAATATTAAGGTTTGTGGACCTGTGGCTTGCTTTTGGTCTGGCAGTGTTAAGAGAAGACTGTTTGGAACAAAGATTGTACCCTTGATTGTTGTCAGGAGATGGATTATTTGTTGAAATGGAGCAAATATGTTTTGGAGTGGAATGCCAACATTTTCTGCTTGTTCACTCCTAAGAACGGCCCATCGTTGTTGTCCCCTTATCACCGGGATAGCGGGAGCATTTGTTGTTAATATCGGCCAGTTCTCTTTGTCTAGGTGTGGGGGTTCTTGCTTATTCCAGGGGAGCTGCAGGTGGATTTATTCTCATTTCCATCAGTGATCTGTTTGAGTCGCTGAGCTGGTTGTCGCTGTTTGGAATCATGGGAAGAGTTGTGTCATTCCCATATCCACAATTTACCTCCACATTCACTTCAAGATGGTGGGGTTTTACTTCCGTAACAGCTATTTTTAGTATAAGCTTGTCAAAGTCCTCTGTGGTGAAGGGAGGCAGCTAGTGCTGAGTAGTTGAAACAGGAAAAAATACAAATAAAATAGGTAAATCCTTGAGTCATTGATCTAAAATTGTCTTGTCCAACCTTTCTGTAGTTTTGACTGGGAGATAAAAAGTTAAAGGCAGAAAATATACCAGCAAGCAAGCAGGGAGCAGGGGAGGAGAGGGAATAAAGTTCGAGCAAGTGGAGAGCAAGAAGAAGGAGAGTTTCACGTGTTGAATTTCACTTGAATATATACTGTAAAGGAGGTTGGCAAACCCCTTAGTGTGTCAGTATGTGGCTCTCATCAGAAGCAATCACAGATCTTAAAGACACTTGCCCTTTTGTTATATATATTTTTTTCAATTTATAAAAACACCACACATAATTTAATGGTACTTACGGCAATGAAAATTAAGATATTTTTATTATTTTTACTGTGCCTCACAGAAGTATTCATCCCCTTTAAACATTTTCAAAACGTGTAACATCACAACAACAAAAAAAATCCTTTTATTTGCATTTTATGTTATATCTCTAGTTTCAAGTCTTTTGCAGCCTGTAACAGCTTTTGTCAGGATTTTCCTTATTTTAGCTTCTTCAATCTTACAATGAACTGTGACCAGCTTTTTGTTTCTTGTTTAAGAAATGCCTCCAGCCAGCATGGTGTTGCTTTTACTCATATAATACTTTTTTTTCTGTATTCTGGGCATTAGTTCCTTGCCACACAGTTTTTTGAACATTAGTCCAAAAAACAAATTTTCTTCTCTCATTTAACTAGACAACCAACTTTCACGTTTGCTGTGTCCTATACACAACATTTGACAAACTGTAAACAGAAACCTAATAGTTTTCTGGGTCACTGTTCTGCGACGCCTCGCCTCTGGTTTGTCTCACCAGGATCGTTGTTCACGATGCCCTGCCTCTGATTCGTCTCCCCGGGGTCGCTGTTGCGACGCCCGCCTCTGGTTCGTCTCGCCTGGGTCATCCAAGACAAATCATGACATTGACAGTATGACTAATAGTTGTCATTTTAACAGTCTTCAATCTACACTGTGGTTCTCTGCAGCTCCTCAAAAGTTACTATTGGATTTTTGCTTCTTCTCATCCTTGGTCAATCAGTTTAGACAGACTGCAATGTATAACTACGGTTTGCACTCTTTACATTTTCAATTAGCCTTTCAAAGCTTGGGGAATTAATTTATAAACAAGCCTTACTTAATAAATATTCATAAAAAATTGCCCTTACCTGTCTCTTATGTCTTTATGATGCTGTTTGTTCTCTAATGTTCTCTACCAAACTGAAGGCCTACACAGAATAGATGTACATATACTGAGATTGAGTTATAGCCAGACTCCATTTAATTGCTAGGGGAATTTTGAAGACAGTTGGTTGCACAGAATTTTATTTAGAGCAATGATTATACAAATGAACTCCACAGAACTATTCCTTTGCTTTAAACAAACAACTTTTGCATTAGTGTTTCATTAATTGTGATATATACCCTTGGATTGTAAGTTTTAGCTGTAATGTATTTAGAAAGCATTTCTTTCTATCTTCCAAGACATCTCAAAACTTTACAGAGCAAGTTTTGGAAGAAAAAAAGGATGAAAAAGATTGGATTGGTTGTCAGAAATAGAATGAAATTATGCATTTTTCTACAGTAAGCAAATATATGCAAGACGTTCATTAGCAAGTGATTCTTAGAGTTTGGGTGCATGTCAGTATAATGATGCAAGATAATGTGTAGGAGAGAGAGCAACGGTTGAGGGGTGAAGATGGCCAAAGTGACAGAGACAGATTGAGATTTCAAAAGGCTACCGTTTCTTATCAGCAAAGGTCAGTCAAGCAATTACATGACACATTGATTTATATTCCCGAGGGCAAACACACCCACCACACTTGCACAACAGCAAGCAAAACACACAGAACCTCACATACACAAATGAAGATGTGGTATTAATCTGATACACACTGCTAATTATTGCCATTTTCTGGTAGAGTCTGGTGGTTGGATGAGATCATTAAGGTCCTGGTCACCAGGATCCCGTTTTTTAAGGCTCAGTAATGTCTTTTCACATTATGAGAAACCTGTACCTTCACATTATGGAAAATCATACACCACATATTCAGCGTCAGGGGCGATTCTAGGATCTGACCTTTAGGGGTGCTCAGCCCCTAGTGTTGATGTATGTGATGTATATATGTGATGGCGGTTCTACTGAAACATAAATTTCCCTCTGGGATTATTAAAGTATATCTGATTCTGATTCTGATTTGACTGTGATTCCTGGCATAAACAACAGGCTTTCCATTTTTAGTCCAGATGTAAGATTCTTAGAGTTGACTTCCAAAAAAAGTAAAAAACAAAGCAACTGGACTTGTTTTCCGTAGTTGAAGACGTTTCGCTTCCTCTCCAGGAAGCTTTCTCAATTCAAAAGGTCTAGAGTAATGATGAGTACCAAGCTTTATACTACTGCCCAAACAAAGGCCTTGTAATGGCTTAGATAACATGCAAATTCAACCAAAACAGGTCCACCCCTTAGTAATGGGCAGTCGTTAAATACATTAAGCCAGCAGATTGAACCAAAACTGGTCCACTCCTCTGTAACGAGGAGGTGTTAGGGTTGTTATTGGCTTGGGTTAAAGGAGCAATGTTTTGATCACCCATATGAGGGTGAGAATTGAGGTGACGATTGGCCGGAATCAATTCTATAGCTGTATTGTACATTTTTGAGAGTTGGAACCTAAGGCATCCTCCTCTGTTTAAGGTTGGTTTTTCTCTCTTAACGTAGATGGCTTCCTTCACACCCCTTTCAAACCATCTGTCTTCTTTGTCCAAAATGTGAACATTTTGGTCCTCAAAAGAGTGTCCTTTGTCCTTTAGGTTTAGGTGGACAGCAGAGTCTTGACCTGAGGAGGTAGCTCTCCTATGTTGAGCCATGCATCTGTGGAGAGGTTGTGTGGTTTCTCCAATATAAAGATCAAAACATTCCTCACTGCACTGAACTGCATACACCACTCCGTTCATCTTAGGTTTGGGTGTTTTTGTCCTTGGGATGCACCAGAGTCTGTCTGAGTGCTTGGACATCCCTCAAAGTGGCCTAAATACGCCACTGTTCAGCGTTTTTGTTTTTGTTTGTATGGTTTTAGTTTTTTTATTTAAAGTGCTTTTATGCTGCTTTCATGATGTGTCTTTTTAACTTGTGTTTGTGTTCTAATGACTAGCTTTAACAAAGTTTCACAGTGTTCAAAACATATTCATATTTTACCTTAAACCTAATAAGTCTTGAATCTTTAATGACTCTTATTAGGCCTGGAAGGCCATAGTTAATGTACTAAAGTAAGGCCATCATTTTTAGCATATATTGAACCCTCATTATAATTCTGGGTGAACACTTTGAATTGTTTATACTCTCTTCAGAGAAACTAATTATATGTATTCTTACAAATAAAATACTTGGCAGATTTAGGCATGCTTTCACTACCAATAACCCTTCCAAGAAACAAGTGGGTCTGTGTGTTTTTTGGGTGGGGGGCATTATTACCATTTCCACTGCATTTGTCTGTGGAGACAAAACGTGAGTAGACATTTACCACAGAAAAGGGTCCTGAAATGAGTAGTACTTTGTTGTGTCCTGTCTGGCAATGTGACAATAAGAATTGTTGTCTTAATGCCAAAAAGAGCCCAACAGATTTTTATTTCACAAGTGGAGCCTTACTGCTTTTGCTGTAGTGCTCCACTTCATTTATATATGCAATAAGCTTATGCTGGGACTATTTCATGTTAAATGGACACTGAAACAAGGAGGTAGAAGAGGAAAAAAAGGAGGGAAACAGATGAGACAAAATGCCAAAAGGGAGAAAAGATGAAAGACAGAGGAGAGAAAGGGAAGAGAGCAATACAACATCCTCTGAGTCGTCTTCTTCACCTGCAAAGAGAGATTTAAAAAGAACAACAAAACCAACCGATAAAGTATTACAGGTACAAACAACCAACACCTTGATAACATCACTGCAGAATATATATCCATCCATTTCTGACCCGCTTAATCCCTCAAGGGGTCGCGGGGGTTGCTGGTGCCTATCTCCAGCATTCACTGGGCGAGGGGCAGGGTACACCCTGGACAGGTCGCCAGTCTGCCACAGCAGAATATACAGTATTATTTAATACACAATTTATAAAGTGACAGCTAAAGATAATAATAGGGCTGTTCTGTATATAAGTGAATCTGTAAGTACTTGAATCCAAACACTTGTATGTGTTTGTGAGAGTGTGCTTGATTATGTAAGGTTTAATCCTGAGAAAAATGCTCAATAGTGGTTGTGAGGAGCCAAAGACTCCTCACAACCATTTAAATTTAAAGGTGTTCCAAAATTAAAGCAATAATTTATTCTGTATCAAATGTTGGCACTTCCAGCTCTAATTTTCCATTCTATATAGCCTATATGGTTAATATAAAGTGAGGTAGGCACAAATTAAACACCTACAAGACAATCAGTGTCAACTCATTTATAAAAGGATTGGTGAACAATGGCAAAAAAGATGAATATATCAGTTATTTCAATAACACACACCATCCCATCATTAATTGCATGTGTTGAATATAGTCAAATAACGCTTTAGCTGACTGCGCTTCATCATGATTTGCTGCCATGTCCTTTCAATGCTTTTAGTAATCAATGCCCCCCCTACACACACACACGCACACACACACATACACATACTCTCCCTTTTGTGTTGAACGAGTGAAGTGTGAGAAAACGGCTTTAATTCTCCATCACATAACTTTCATATCGCGCATGCATTGACTTTTATAACAATTCTCTCTTGCGGTTTTCAGCAGCAACGATGTTATTTCTTACCGTTTAATGTTGTCCATATGCCTTCTTTATAGATTTGTAGTTCTTCTCGTAGGACATGCGAACTTATTTCCTGTCGTTGCCATGGTGAATCACGTTATTTGAGTTCCATTGATCGGACTTTTTTTCATGCTCGTTCTCACGTTCAACTCATGGTTGATCGGACGCTCTTGTGCTTAGTTACCTGACTAATATCATCTGTTCTGAAACCAGGAACGCTGAGCATGACAGAGTGACGTAGAACTACTCAGAGTAGCAGCTTACTTCTCAGTGTAGATCGGTCGACACATGCGCCGACGCATCGGTGTTGCCGGACCCATCACTAGTCTCTAGTTTTGTCTCTGCCTCTTGCTGGATTACTTAGCCACCTCTCTGCCTCAAACCTCACCAACTGTTTGGAATTTCCTGTCTCCCCTGTGCTCCAGCTGCCTCAGCCGTGGTTTTGGATTGACCTGCCGCATCTGTGTTTCACCTCCTGGACTATACTCCCACCTCTCTGCGTCTAGCCTCTGCTAGCTATGGTCATTACCTGCCTCATCTGTGCTGCCAGCCACTGTGTTCCTGCCTCCTCTGTGCTCCAGCAATTCTGTCTCCAAGGACACTCTCCGGGCCGTCAGCTCCTGCTCATATCTACACCCTTGTTCCAGTTCAGTCCTGCCTCCCTGGTTTCATCAGTCATTACCCATCTTCCTTTCAATAAACTCTGTTTTTTAGCTCCTTGTGAGTGGTATACTTCTGAGTTCATGTTCTTGTGCCAGTACTTTTTGGAGGCGCCGAAAAAGATTAAATCAGAACACTCTTACATTGTGGGAAACACGATATTCAAAAGGGATAATGTTAAACAAAAATCATTCACTCTCTAAAGACTGGAGGAGCCAGACCAGAGGAGGCTGCACTTAAAGAGGTAAAGATGAAGATGAACGTGGCTTATTCACTAAATTTAGGAGTTTAATAGCACTTTGCAAAATGAATGGAGCAGATATCACTCCATCCTATGACAACCAGGTCCAATACGAGAAGATGATTTCCAGCATCACAGGAGAAATGAAATCTGGTCTGGCCGAAGAAACCCGCTACATCTGTCATTGACAGCGACACAGATGCTTCAAACAAAGAATGTGAGATGGTTTATTAGCCCTTGGTTCAAAATGAAAAATCCATGAAGAAGCTACCAAACACAGCCATGCAGTTGGTGAGTAACATGTATGGTTCTAATACTTTAGTAGTGTTAAAAATTTATATCAACCAAGTTGTGGGAATTGGTTAGATTGCAGGTGGAGATAAGTGTTTTTTACATCCTGATTGCGCCAAACCGGATCATGAACAGCACTCGCAGCAGCCTTCATGTGTCCACTACATAAGATTTAATCTGAATCACCACCGAGGGCTGCTCATTGGAAGAATTTGACCCCAGCCAAGCAGCACCAAAATGGTTGTCCTCTTCTAAGAGAATCTGGCGACCACTATTAAAATTGTGGCCAGTGGACATGCTGGAAATGTAACGTCACACACACACATAATTATGGCTGCATTGTATACATACAAACTAAAATATAACACTGCATTAGGAAAAAAAATTTATACATTTTTCAATGCATACTCACACACTAGAGTATTAAACACATCTACACTAATGAATGAATGAGGTTATTCTGTTTTTATTTTAACTGACAAACATGTTTTAAGATCTTACTTATTGTGTTTTCATTGTATGCATTGTTTGTGTGTTTTAGTAATGATATGCACTACTTTTGGGTTTTAGAGATTTTGTATAGATTTGGTGCCAGTACTATAACTTTTTATTCTGTGCTTAAAAGCATGATATGTTAACTGAAACAAAAATCTGTATTTTCTCTTCTTTCTTATGCACTTCTTGTTACTGTGCACTATTTTATTTTTATATTTGTATCATGTTCGAATAAATAAAATAAAATAAAATAAAAATAAATAAATAAATAAATAAAAACATAGCAACCTCTGTAGCACCAGTGCTGTAAGCTAAAGAAAAGTTAGCGTAAGTGTTTCCCATTGGTTGAGGATTTACTTGTGGTGGTGGACAGTGTGGAGTTGCTTTTTACCGTACAGTGTAGCATGGTGCCAGTCTTTAGATCATAGACATTCCTCATACTGGAAATCTAAAATATCAATGATAATTTACACTGAATATTGTGTAGTTATAATTTTACATATTTATCTAAGTCAGATATACCAGAGCTCATGTCTTGCGTCTGCCTAGACTAGGCTCCCAGATACTTGGGCACACCCCGGCCCCAGCAGCAAAGGCAGGCATTGGGGGGGAGACCATGCCTGCCCTTACTTGCAGACAAAAGGGAGACACTGCTTTGTTCTGATCCATGTTCTCTTAGCTGCTATAGTTGCCTCTCCTAGTATGAATTTTTACTTCAGTCCGTGTTCCTCCTGACATCTTTGCTTATGTTAATCAAAGCATCTGTTTATAAATATTCTTGACTTTTGAGCGAACTGAATGGACACAGCACTACACTGTGTTGCCAGATCTGACTCTTTCCAGCCCAAACACAATGTAAAATATGCCCAACTACAAAAAAAAAAGAAAAAGACTCCAGCCCAAAGATCCGCAAAAAATGTGCAATCAGAAAAATAACCTGCACACACAAGATCACTTTCCCAATTGTGTTGTCATAGCTGTCATGTTTTTCAAGTATTTTGCCCACATGCAGAAACGTATGGGAGACCTGCACACACTTTTAAGATGTTTATTTAAAAGGAAAACAATGCAGAACAGAGGTCAGAGCTACTAGAAGCCTGGAACGAGGCCTGAACGTCGAAGCGGGGTTGACTGTAAGGGAAAAGGGATAATGAGTCAACAGGTCGGAACCAGGAAGGTGCCTGATCGTGCGCAGCTTACCCTTAGTCGGAGAAACCAAGCTGGGGAAAGTAAGCACCGAGGGAACTAGTGTCTGCTCTAATAAGTGGGTGGTGACTGGAGGGCGGCTGATGGAGCTGGCGAGAGATCCGAGGCAACCTCCACAGGCAGGAGTGACAGACGGATTGACCAGAGTGTAGGAAGCAGAGGATGCCAGTGGAATCCGGGAGGGGGAACCTCAACCCGACTTGGTACATCCAAGGAAGTTTGAGGGGGAACGCCAGCGCAACATCTGAGCTTGGAAAGTCCACTGGAACCAATCCTCTTCAGAACTCCAGGACAGGTGAATGCATCCCTGCACACAAAACTGTGACAAGAACAGGAGATCAAAATTAGTCCAGAGTCAGGGAGAACAAAACTCACGGAAAGCAAAAATCCAAGGCTGGTCAGAGGCCACGTCGTACCACAACTGGTTTAAGCCTCTGGCATCTTCCATTCTTCTTCTTCTTCTTCTTCTTGATTTTATTGGCGGTTGGCAAACAACTTTCCGGTGTGCATTACCGCCACCAACTGGTGAGGAGTGTGGGTTAAAATGGCCATACTCCCAAATTCAATTCAATTCAATTAAATTTATTTATATAGCGCCAAATCATGAAACATGTCATCTCAAGGTACTTTACAAAATCAAGTTCAATCATATTATACAGATTGGGTCAGATTTGGTCAAAAATGTCCTATATAAGGAAACCAGTTGATTGCATCAAAGTCCCGACAAGCAGCATTCACTCCTGGGGAACCGTAGAACCACATGGAGAGTCGTCTGCATTGTACATGGCTTTGCTGCAATCCCTCATACTGAGCAAGCATGAAGCGACAGTGGGAAGAAAAACTCCCCATTAACGGGAAGGAAAACCTCCGGCAGAACCGGGCTCAGTATGAACGGTCATCTGCCTCGACCGACTGGGGTTACAGAAGACAGAGCAGAGACACAACAAGACAGACAAAAAAGCACAGAAGCACACATTGATCCAGTAATCGGTTCTACATTAGATGGTAGTAGCGGGTGAGCCGTCTTCTCTGGATGATGTCACAGTTAATAGAACGCCAGACCAGGTGTACCTACTATGAAGAAAAAGAGAGAGAGCAAAAAGTTAAAAGCTGAAATGACGACAGTCATTTCAATGTAATACAATGCAAAACTGGAGAACAGTAGACTGAAGAACAGTAGAAATCAGTAGAGTGAGAAAATTAGACCCTGATGTCCTCCAGCAGCCTAGGCCTATCACAGCACAACTATAGAGATAGCTCAGGGTAACATGAGCCACTCTAACTATAAGCTTTGTCAAAAAGGAAAGTTTTAAGATTAGTCTTAAAAATAGATAGGGTGTCTGCCTCACGGACCAAAACTGGGAGTTGGTTCCACAGGAGAGGAGCCTGATAGCTAAAGGATCTGCCTCCCATTCTACTTTTAGAGACTCTAGGAACCACCAGCAGACCTGCAGTCTGAGAGCGAAGTGCTCTGTTAGGAACATACGGGGTAATCAGAGCTCTGATATATGATGGAGCTTGATTATTAAGGGCTTTATACGTTAGAAGGAGAATTTTAAATTCTATTCTTGATTTAACAGGAAGCCAATGAAGGGAAGCTAAAATTGGAGAAATATGATCCCTCTTGTTGATTTTCATCAGAACTCTTGCCGCAGCATTTTGGATCAGCTGAAGGCTTTGAACTGCATTTTGTGGACTTCCTGATAGTAAAGAATTACAATAGTCCAGCCTTGAAGTAACAAATGCATGGACTAGTTTTTCAGCATCACCCCTGGACAGAATGTTTCTAATTTTGGCGATATTCCGGAGGTGAAAAAAGGAAACTCTGGAAACCTGTTTAATATGAGATTTAAATGACATGTCTTGGTCGAAAACAAAACCAAGATTTTTAACTTTATTACCAGAGGCCAAGTTAATGCCATCCAGATTAAGTGATTGATTAAGAACTCTGGCCCAAAGATTACAACTTCTGTCTTGTCAGAATTTAAATGCAGGAAATTTAAAGTCATCCAGCTTTTGATGTCATCAAAACATGACTGCAGTCGAAGTAACTGATTGGATTCATCAGGATTTATGGATAAATATAGCTGAGTGTCATCAGCATAACAGTGGAAATTAATCCCATGCTGTCTGATAATTTTGCCAATGGGAAGCATATATATAGTAAATAGAATTGGTCTAAGGACTGAACCCTGTGGTACTCCACAGGTGATCCTAGAGTTTGAGGAAGATTTATTATTAACATGGACAAACTGGAATCTGTCCGACAGATAAGATTTAAACCAGCCTAATGCTTTTCCCTTAATCCCTACAGTATGCTCAAGTCTTTGTAGGAGAATATTGTGATCAACTGTATCAAATGCAGCACTGAGATCTAACAGGACAAGTATAGACACAAGTCCATTATCTGAGGCCATGAGAATGTCATTGGTGACCTTCACCAGAGCTGTTTCAGTGCTATCAGACCTCTCAACTTTTATCAAAAGTTAAGAGTGAGATTATGCTAATTTGGGGGCGGGGCTTGTTTGGGGGCGTGGCTAACCTGACCCTGGAAGAGCCGGTGGAGTCATCTCCATCTCATTGTTATCCCACCAGACAATGAAGTAGACATGTATTACTTTTGTTAAAAAGAGAAAGAGACGTATTAATACTTTATTGTTCAGTTAATGGATTAAGACATAAAAAATACACAATTGTTCAAATAATACTGAATAAAATTAAGTAGTTTTAAGTTATTGAACGAGTTATTACACTGTTACACATTCATCTATGGGTTGTTTATCATTGTAAATCTATAACCTGATTGGTGAATCAAGCTGAGTTTCATCAAGCCTTTATGGTCAACAATTTCCCCTTTAGCAGCAACACTGAAGTACACAGAGGTTCACGCTGCGTCTTTACGCACGATCCAGCTGCTGATGTCTTCCTCTTTTCAGATCAATGCACTTCTAGACTGTTACAGTTTATAACATTCTCATCACCTTTCACAGCGACAGGTTTCTCGGTCAGTCGCCGCGCTGATCAGACGAATTTCTATTGCTCTCGTCAGTGCGCTCTGGGCGGTGAGGTGGGCGGATTTTACCCCCGTGCGCTGCGTTCGACGGATAAAGAATGGGGAAATGCATAATTACTGTAAAGGGCTCCTATAAAGGGAACAGGGGTACTGACAGGTCTGAGATGAAGCCCCTGATGTTACAAGTTCTTTAAAATGACCCTTAAAAGTGCGCACCTGAATTAAAGCGCGAGGCAGCAGCCCACCGAAGCGCCACTGATTCTATGTTGTTAAAAACGAAACAACATTAAATACAGCTACTAACTCTCCTATTGACTTTAACTGGCACGCGTTGCTACCGATGTGAGGACATTAAACGTAGTGATTCACGTTTTGAATGGTGAACGGTGATAAAAGCACCTGCTCCGAGGGAAAGGAGGGGGGAGAGGAGCAAGCGCTGAGGCACAGAAATATGGTGCATGTAGTTAAAAAATGCAGAATTAATAAAAACGAAACTTATAAACAGACCAAGTGGCGTTTTAAACTGCATCTGGTTAGCAGAACTGTTTTATTATCCAGCGTGCAGCCATGACTGGTTCTGAATGAACTGGTCATCTGGCAGCAGCTCTCCCCCCGCCCCCTCCCCTCCTGTGTACGCGGTACAGGACCTTACCGGCTCACTTTCACCACTGTTAAGACTAAAATTATTCATAACTCTGATCACTCTTCCTGCTGCTCTGTTAACACGAACTGCAGCATGAATTACTGATGGCGAAAAGCTGTGAAAGAAGCCGAAACAGCTCAGCAGAAGGCGGAGTTTTGTCGTCCGCAGCCCAGATGGGCTTTGTGATTTTTATGAGTGAGAAATTCCATGTTTGCGTGTGAAACGTCATGTGTTGCGTGTGAGCGTGTGAAGTTAGTGAAATGCGTGTCACACGGTCAATGCGTGAGAGTTGAGAGCTATGGTGCTATGATGAGCTCTAAAGCCTGACTGAAACTCCTCAAGTAGGTCATTACTTTGTAAATGTTCACATAGTTGATTAGCAACTACTTTCTCAAGAATTTTAGATAAGAAAAGAAGATTAGATATAGGTCTGTAATTTACTAACTCATCTTGATCAAGAGATGGTTTCTTAAGTAAAGGTTTAATAACAGCTACTTTAAAAGTCTGTGGTACATATCCATTTACCAAGGATAGATTAATCATGTCTAAAATAGGACCACTGATCAGAGGGAATACCTCCTTAAACAATTTGGTTGGGATTGGGTCTAACATACAGGTAAAAGGTTTAGATGAAGCTAAAATTTTAGATAGCTCAGAAAGCTCTGCTGCTTTTAAACAGTTCACACACTGCACAGGTTCTAAGGATTCCTCCAATGCTGCCTCACTTACTGAGGACGATGTAATCATGTTTGGGAGGATGCCAATTATTTTATTTTTAATGGAATCAATTTTATTTATGAAGAATCCCATAAAATCATTACTGCTAAGAGCTAAGGGTATGGATGGATCAACAGAGCTGTGGCTCTGGGTAAGTTTGGCAACTGTACTGAAGAGAAATCTAGGATTATTCTTATTCTCCTCAATTAATGATGAAAAATATGCTGCTCTAACTCTGCGAAGGTTCTTGTTATACAACAATAGACTGTCCCTCCAGATTAGGTAGGATTCATCTTGGTGTGTAGAGCGCCATTTTCTCTCCAATTTCCTAACATTGTGCTTCAAGGAACGCAGCTCTGAATTAAACCAAGGAGCCAGCTTCCTGTGAATAATCACCTTCTTTTTCAAGGGAGCTACATTGTCTAATGCAGAACGCAATGACGAAGTCATACCGTTTACAAAGACATCTATTTGTGAATTGGAAGAAACAACATTGCTGCCATCTACACGGCATTTCTGCAATACAGAGGATATTAAAAAGGGGACAGACTCTTTAAGTTTACATTTGAGTTTAATCTAACTGAGTTCTCCACCCCCAAAAGAGGGTTCCATTATAGTAGATCTGACACAGAGAGCAGGAGATAAGGGGAGACTTAGTCAGAGACGGAGAAGCTGAAGTAATAGTAGGAGAGGAAGCCATTGTGGAGCTAAAGCTAGGCTAGGCTAAAGCTAGGCTAGCGCCCTTCTACCACGCCAAGAGAGCAAACCGTGAAACACGAGGAGTTCCCAAGCGTGATGTGCAGCAACAGAAAATGTTTTAAAAGTGCTTATGTGTTAGAAACAGATGTTACAGCAAAGAGATTAAAGATAAAAGCGGGAGAATCTGGAGCAACAAACCGTTGCTCACGCAGTGAAAACAGGAAGTGATACAATACGCCTTACCGCAAACAGGAAGTGACGTCAGCCATATATACTTATAGATACTTATATTTATGTATCTATATATCTTTATCTATAATATTAAATTTACAAATACTAAATCCTCCTAATTATTCCTGTTATTATTAAATATTTAAATAAGTATTGATAACATTTATTTTTTGACTTTTTCTGCAGAATATCTATTATATCAAATTTAATTTTCTCCTTATTAAGATCTCTAACCAAAATCCTTCTTTCCTCTTTATATTTCTTACAATACATCACTACATGTTCTACTGTTTCATCTTGTTCACAATATTCACATTTGCCCGACATATGCTTCCCTATTTTGAATAGTGTTTTATTTAATCCTGTGTGTCCAAATCTAAGTCTTGAAATAACTGTCTCCTCTCTTCTGATTCCTTCTGCTATCCTCATTTCTCCGACTTTCCGTTGAATCCTATACAGCCATCTTCCTCTCCTTTCTTCTTCCCATTGTTTTTGCCACCTTTCCTTCATTCTTTGTTTAATGATACTTTTAATTTCTGTTTTACTTAAATTAATCATCATATCAATAGTTCTATTTTTTGATGCTTTCTTAGCAATCTTATCTGCGATTTCATTTCCATTAATTCCTATATGTGCTGATACCCAAATAAATATAACACTAATACCCATCATTTGAATTTGATATAGAATTTGCTGTATTTCAATTAATATATCTAATCTACTGTTAGGATATCAACAAGGTCAAGTGGAACGAGCTGTTTATCCCAGAACTGCATGGCACACTTAGATGGCACTGACCCAAAAGATTGGCACATATCTATCAGATACCACCCTGGAGGTGACGCAGCTTCCCTGTTGATGTCACAGTTTGGATGTGTACCGCCCTTGTATGGGTGTGTCCCGAGATCCCTTTATAATGTTTGCGTGATGAGCACTCGAGGCCTCCTGCCGATCAGGGGCCCATCAGCGCTGGTGTGACTGTAACTATTTCTCTGTCTTTACTTAGATAAAATATAACTAAAAGCATACTTGTCTGTTTTATGCGTCCTACATTCAAGGTAAAAAAGTAAGTGGGAGTCGCCTGACTGGGTAAAACGAACTGGGTCCACCGAGGGTGCTTCACCGTAGTCACGGCACGGTGAAACAGTAACAAAATGGTGTTTCCACCCGGACCCAAAGGACGACATACCACCTTCCGTTTTTTCGGTCAGGACGTCATTCCGGAAGAAAAACACACAGCTTGCGGCCGCAAAAAAGGTAAGGAGATTTCATTCATCTCCTAGTGTCTTTTTCTTCCTGGAGGGCCGACTTTTTGTATGTCTAAAGGCAGAGAAAAGTTGAGGATAATTGTTTGCAAACGTGTCGATAATCGATGAGAATTTGGGATTTGCGTGCGGTCACAGAGGTGAGAGTCCGGGAATCCTTGGCCAGGGTTCCGAAAATACTGTGCACCTTGAGAATTTAGGGTTTAAAAGGTCCCCTTGTTAGGCACAGAGGAAAATACGTGTTCCTCTGTGCGTAGCATAAAAGCGGCCATTCTGACAGACACGCCTGTACGCGTGGCTTCTTAAACATTGTGTAGCCTAGAAAATGTGGGTTTAGAGCTCCCTTATTTTCCGCGAGGACGAACATAAAAATCTTCGTCTTTGCGGTAATATAAAAGCAGCCTTTTTCGAAAAACGAGCGCGTATGAGACTGAGAACACGCGTGGCTTCTTAAACATCGTGTAGCCTAGAAATTGTGGGTTTAGAGCTCCCTTATTTTCCGCGAGGACGAACATAAAAACCTTCGTTTTTGCGGTAATATAAAAGCAGCCTTTTTCGAAAAACGAGCGCGTATGAGATTGAGACCGGAGGTACCTACAGAGTTAACTAAAGATTGGCCAGAGAGACTGCTTGGATCCGCGGATATTGAGTGTGTCTGTGTGTGTGTGTGCAAATGGGTCTTTGTGTGTAAGTGAGGTTACAGATAAATGTATTTGTGTTTTGTTTTGTTTTGGGGGTTTTTGGCGCAGGGGGGTGTTCAAAGTGCAACCAGTTGGTCGGGGCAGTTGGATTAATAAGAAAAAGAAAAGCGAAAGTCTTTAATAAAATAAAAAATAAAAAGGAAACGGAAACGGAACTAAAAGGGCGTTGCACCGGGGAAGCGTTTACGTGGGGACCGACTGGGACTTCCGTTGTGGATAAAATTGTTCGTAACTATTAAATGCAACGTATAACTTTCAAAAAGGGGTAAGCGTCCAGGTGTCTGCGAGACACAGAGTTGTATCCTTGCGGGGCTGAAGAGTAAAACCGTGTTTGGACGAAACATTCGGGGGTCGTAGCCAGCGCAAGCTCTCCACTTTTAAACTAAGCGGGAACTTAACATGTTGAAAATACATCTTTCGGCGTTGCTATAGACGTTTAAAAACTATGAAAAACATAGAACTATTTAAGACAGTCAGAAAAAGCAGGCCTGCACGTGTTTGTCTGTCTGAATGTCATCTTTGTATGTAAATGTATGTATTTGTGTATCGTATGTAACTAAACGTTCGTCTGTGTGATGTTCATGGTTTCAGAATGTTCATTTGTTTTGGGAGAACTGCAGCTCCGTAATTCAAATGACGTTTTTAATCATGAACTACGTTAACTAAAAGCTGAAGAAAGGTAAAGAGAGATTTCAATAACAGTTTGTTTTCTTCCCACATTAAACATCCGGCCAAATTAAATTGTTACACTGAGATATGCTAACGTGTCTACAGAAAATATCCCAGGGCTGTAAGAAATACTTGGGACTGGGGATAAAAGTTTTTGTTGTTTGGAGCTTAAATATGCAGTACAGCAACCAGAGGCGTTAGGGCTGTATTCAGTTATGCTATTAGATTGTGCTTGGCTTGTGTTTGTCAATGAATTCATGACAGCTGAAATAATAACAGAGAAAAAGCTTTTATATTGTAATTTTAGAACATTAATAAAATGGCAAACAGCATATGGGGAGCATATGGGAGAATGTTTGGGAGAAAAGGATTTTACAGCTGCCTAAAAAGAAGAATTTAAGAGCACTAAGATATACATGATTTTTGATTTAAATAGATGAGACAAACTGCTTTAAACAGACTGTATGGGACTAAATATGGTTGCTTTTCTAAGGGTTCTGTATTAATTTATTTTATTTCTTTTTACTGGGGATTTGAATGCAGCTAATGAGAAATTTTGAGAAGTATCACAAGGCCACATTAAGCATGTCATCGGTTACAAAAGCATCTGATGTTATCAGTTATGCTGAGCTGAGGCAAGCCTCAGAGGGTCAGTTTAATCTGAAACAGGACAATAGATATGATAAACAAATCTGACCATGATGTAAACATCTGAATGTTATGGCAAGGCTGGGTCTGTGTGTTCTGGCCTGGGGGCACGAAAACTATGTCAGAGGGAAAGAATGAAATAAAGCCAGCTTGTGAAGAGTTAGATTCTACTTCTAATCTCTTTGTTTTTGGGTAAGCTTTCTCAATGTGCTGAATTACGGGGAAAACTCTTATCATGTATAGAAAAACACTAGAAGCTCAAAAGCCTGAAAGAGAAAATGGTTGCTTTAAAGTTTCACCCTTGACCATTTAAAGATTGAAAAGCATTAATAACTAAGTTTGCATGATCGAAAGAGCTAGAAAGAAATCAAAAGAATGCTATAAGATATTGGAATACACATAATGCACGCTTTGGGAGACTTTTTACTTTCGGGTTTTTATTGTTTTGTGTATTTTGATTATTTCTTTGTTAAATGATTCCTTTGCTTTAATTTTTGCATCACCAGTGACAAAGAAGTGACAATATTCAAGGTTGTTCGGCAGATAATTTAAGAAGAGGAGAAGTTTTAATATAAAATGATGAAAGTAAAGGAACGAGAGATTCCTACCTCCCCTGGACCAACCAAGAACTTAGACACATCACGTTAAGAACCAGGACACTAGAAAGACCAGGTTTTCTTTTGTCACCTAATACACTAACAGAATTGTTTTTCTCTGAGTTACTTCTTTCAGATGATGTGAGATGAAACTGTAAGGCCACCTTGTTCCAACAGAAGTCTCTGGAAAGTGAGCTCTTTCAGGCCGTATGGTAAGAAGTCATGATCTAAAATGGACGTGCAGGGATTGACAAAAGTGACCAAATTATGCTAAGTTTTAACAAACTTATGGCAGGTAATATCGAGACCTTCTAGGCAAGGCAAGGCAAATTTATTTATAAAGTACAATTCAGTATTCAGTATCCTTCTAGAGGTAAGAAGGTGGCTTTGGAAATTGTTCATGTACCTCTTCCAACTGTTCCACTCTCCACTGACTCACATTAACATTTCTATCCTGTTCTCTGCTTTTTCTTGCAAGGAAACCTGGTCATATATAATTGGAATGTGCTAACGGAGAGATTTTAGTCTCTTTTTAGGCATTCTCAGAGACAAGTTAGTACCAAGCGGTGCCACAGTGGTCCAGAGGACGGAGAAAAAGGTGATGTACTTGACTCCTGCCTAATCCAGTTTTTAATCAAAAAAAAAAAAAATCTGTAATGTTTGCAGAAGCTGCATAGAGGTTTAATGGGGAATGTGATGCTACAAGGTTAAGAGAAATGCTTTTTATTAATGAACTTATACAAAGAGGTTGAACTGTCTGTAAAATATTTTGCTTGGATACATTTTTAAGGGATCAAGATATGGGATAAAGGTGAAAAACTTCAAGAATAATTTTGTTTTAGAGGGAACGATGTGGTTGATTTTGTTTTGAGACAGTTTTCTTGTAATTTTTGTTTTGATTTTTCTTTTCAACTTAATTACACTACACTACGGATGAAGATGGACAATTCTTGTATTAGACAATTTGATTTTGGACAAAATCCATATTGGCAAAATGCTGGCAGAATTCCTTGTGGTTTCAGACACAACGATGGGAGAAAGAAGATTCATGGACAATGCTCGTCCTGGAACGATGTTGTGCTGTTGAACTGAGACATGAGGACTGAAAATGGACAACTAATTGCGGGGGAAAAGACAGAGGCATCGGATAACCTTCAATGGACCGCAACACGAAACAAAGATGAGTTGGCAGACACCCCTTCTGCATTTCACATCAGATTTTCCTGCACATAATTAAAACACGAAACACACATTAGAAACATACACATTGGCGGATGCGCTTAGAAGAAAACTTTCAGATTAAAAGCAATCAAGATTATTATTAAACCCCTAGGATGTTAATTGTTTTAAGTCAGAGCTGTTATTAGCGAGCGATAAGAGGGTCAAACGCATTCGGACAAGTGGTACTGGTCTGGAAACAAAGCTGGTAGAGATTTTGGGCCGCTGATAAGAAGGATTTTCTTTTACTTTTCTAACAAAGTTTTTATTTAAATCATTTAAACACATATAGATATGTTTTGGAATTTTATTAACCCCACAGGGGGTTTTGAATAAGATTCAAAGAGGCACCTTTAAGATACAATAAGCTTCATAAAATACATCATGCATGAGAAGAAATAGGGGGAACCGCTAAAAGACATCCATTTTGCACCAAAATATTAAGTTACGGGATGAGAGCATAGAGCAGCTTAAGTAATTATGCTAAACCTAAAAGGTTTGACAACTTATATTGGGGATTACAGTAAGGGAATTACATAGAGGGGCCGTCTAAACGTAAAAGGAAAGTGGATAAGAACAATGTATGCGGTCACGTGATGCAGTTACTCTGAGCGGACGCTTGCCGCTGGGCTCCCACCTCTCCCGAGCTAATTTGGCTTATTTTTTTCATCCTTATCTAAGATAACAAGCTGTAGGTTTATCTTATAGCAACCGGACACCATGCCCAATCCTAAAACAGCCAAATCTTCCGCCTGCAAACCAACTGAAGAGCCAACGAGGAAGAATACGCTAACTAGCAAAGAAGCTAACCAGACAGCTCAACAGCACGAGGTGCTTGCTAGCGACTCTGACTCTCTGGCCGCCGATATCTCTCAATCTGTCATCGAGAAGATTTCAGCCCTGATGGATAAAAAGTTTACGGAGTTTGCCACCACTTTGAGTAACATCTCTGCTAAACTAGAAGCCAACACGGAGCGCATCACGGATGCAGAGCACCGCATTTCAGCAGTAGAGGATGACATGTCGACGGTGGAACCCAGGTTGAAGGAGCTGGAGTCAAAAGTGCGTATTCTGACCGAGAAATGTATCGACTTGGAGGGACGGAACCGAAGGGATAATATCTTGATTTATAACCTCAAAGAAGATACGGAAGGCCGACAGCCAGTTTCATTTTTTGAGAGATGGCTCCCAACTCTTCTTGGCTTGGAGTGTAAGCGGGGCGTCATTAAGATCGACCGGGCTCACCGGAGCCTTGGACCGCCGAGATCTGACCGACCGCGCGCTGTGATCGTTAAGCTACATCACTCCAGAGATACATCCAGGATCTTGGCGGCGGCAAGGAAGCAGGCTCCGCTCACATACGAAGGCCAAACGATCGTTATCAGACAGGATATGACTGCTGCT
This sequence comes from Fundulus heteroclitus, assembly GCF_011125445.2. Lineage (NCBI taxonomy): Eukaryota > Metazoa > Chordata > Actinopteri > Cyprinodontiformes > Fundulidae > Fundulus > Fundulus heteroclitus. The sequence goes on from NW_023397285.1 coordinate 1,260,433, forward strand.
GTCAAGGAGATGCGCCGTGCGTTTAATGGGGTGTGCGAACTTCTTATCAAGAAGGAGATTAAATTCTCCATGAGATACCCGGCTGTTCTATCTTTTTCGCACGGAGGGAAAACCCGATCGTTTCGCTCACCCAAGGATGCACTTGCTTTCCTGGACGAACTGAACTGAGACCGTGGTATAGGCTGGTTGGACCCAGACGCTGGACCTGACATGGAGGTTGATGCTCTACTTTTTCTCTCCTTTTTTCTTCGGTGCAGAGTTGCAAAGGTATGCGGCTAATTGTTGTTCAGATGTTACGCGACTTGGACCTTTGCTCACTTTGTGTCTCATGTGGATGAACAATATATGATAAAAAATGTGTTGGTTGCTTAAAATTTATTAGGTATACGGTTAAATTGCTATGGCTCGGGTTGGGGTGGGGGGGGGGGCTTAGCTTTAGGGAGGATGTCTTGTCTTCTCTTCTCGGCGGCGACTCTTCTCGGATTCATGTGCCCCAGTTTTCGTTCTCTTTCTGCGGCTGGAATTCCGGAACCGCACAGGGGGGGTGGGAGTTTGTGTGGGGACCATCGTTTGGGGATGGCTGTTCTTTCGTTCACGAGGGTTCTTTTTTTCGTTGTTGTTTACGCCAATGTACAATGTAAGCTACCTATTTTTCATGTCACCAAACTGCCGATATTTCAATTGCTTTTTGTAAAATTATGGAGGTTTACTACTGCTCTTGGCACTCTTTCACAGAGTGTCAAGATTTCTTTAGCTTTACTATGAGTGATCTCAAAATAGTCTCCCTTAATGTTAAGGGAATAAATAATGTGATAAAAAGACAAAGTATCCTAACATTTTTGAAAAAGGAAAATACAAAAATAGCTTTATTATCAGAAACCCACTTAACTGACATTGAGCACCTTAAACTGAGGAGGAATTGGGTGGGCCAGGTGTTTTACTCGTCACATAACTCTAAGAGTAGAGGAGTTGCCATACTAATCCATCGTAGTCTTCCCTTTACATTGGAGAAAACTATGAGCGACAGTGATGGCCGATATGTCCTTATCTCAGGATATCTTTATGGAGAACACATTTTATTAGGTTGCATATATGGTCCAAATATATATGAGGCTACTTTCTTCCCAAAACTTTTATCGGATATTGCTTCTGTACACACACCGTATATTGTATTGGGGGGAGATTTTAATTGTATTCACGACCCATGTGTTGACCAGTCTCCTCCTAGATCTACTACAATATCAAGAAAAAGTCTGAGATTGCGAGAGTTTTGCCAAGACCTAGAACTGTATGACACCTGGAGAGTCACTAACCCTAGAGAGAGAGACTACACTTTTTTTTCTCAACCCCATCAAACGTTCTCTCGGATTGATTTCTTCCTATCTTCAAGAATGGTGTTGGATCGAGTAAGAAATTGTTCAATTAGCACATGTACAATCTCCGATCACTCTCCTGTTATCCTATGTATTAGCCCACCTTATGCTGATCCTGCCTCTCGCCACTGGAGGATGAATCCGTCTCTACTGAGTTATCCATCTTTTATTGATTACATTACAGATCAGTGGAATCTCTTTATGGATACTAACAAGACTCCAGATGTCAACCCCTCGTTGCTGTGGGAGACGGCTAAAGCTTTTATTAGGGGAAGTGTCATATCATATACCACAGCTCAGAAAAAAGCTGCCATTAAAGAACAATTACACTTAGAAAGAACAATACAACAGACAGAGTTACAATGTAAAAATGCATCTTCTAGAGCACTCTCTAAAAAACTAGAAGCGGCTCGCTCAGCATTAAATCAATTACTAACAAGACAAGCAGAGTCGTCCATCTTCTTTGCTAAACACAGATTATATCAATCAGGGAATAAACCAGGCCGCCTACTAGCGAGACTAACAAAAGGCAGAATGGAAGCAAACACAATTTCGTCATTACAAGACAATAACCGAGACAGACACCACAAAACAACAGACATTAATAGGGTTATGAGGGAATTCTATCAAAAACTGTACTCATCTGAATGCGATTCGTCCGATGCTAAAATATCAAAATTCTTAAGTGGAGTGACTCTCCCTCGTCTGACAGAGGAACAACAAGAAGTTTTAGGTGCTCTAATCTCTCAGAAAGAAGTCAGAGAAGCCATCACCTCCCTTAAGGGTGGAAAAGCTCCTGGACCTGACGGCTTCTGTCCAGAATTCTATAAGAAATTAAGCCACCTCGTGGTAGGACCACTTACTGATATGTTTATACACTCGTTTGGGCGTGGAGGCTTGCCACCAACACTTAACCTGGCGAACATCAACCTCATCCTTAAAAAAGATAAACCATCAGACATCTGTGGTTCATATAGACCTATTAGCCTTATCGGGGTAGATAGTAAGCTGCTCTCTAAATTGCTTGCAATGAGACTGGAGAAGCTTTTGACTTTCTTAATAAACCCAGATCAGACAGGGTTCATACAAAATCGTTACTCCTTCACTAATATGAGAAGATTACTTAATATAATTCAGTACTCAAAACAAACAAACTGTAAAGCCTTTTCTGTATCTTTAGATGCTGAAAAGGCATTCGATAGGATTGAGTGGAAGTATTTATTTAATGTTTTGGAGAGATTTGGGATAGGAGGCGATTTTCTGAAATGGATCAAAATACTTTACAGTTCCCCGTCTGCCTGTGTTATGACTAATGGTGTTCTGTCTCCACCTTTCACAATACATAGGGGAACTCGACAGGGGTGTCCTCTGTCCCCACTTCTATTTGCTCTTGTGCTGGAGCCCCTAGCAGTGGTTATTAGATCACATCAAAATATACATGGCGTGATGATTGGCGGTAAAGTTCATAAAATAGCATTATACGCAGATGATATTCTGTTATTCGTAACAAAACCTGACATCTCAATGCCATCTATCTTGTCCACTATCTATGAATTTGGTTCTTTCTCAGGTTATAAAATCAATTTTGATAAATCGGAAGCAATGCCATTAGGTAGTGCTACTGTCCAGGACCTACCCTCTAGTTGTTCCCTGAGATGTTCCCAACATGGCTTCACTTACCTTGGAATTAATGTGTCCCCTAACCTGACAGAGTTATGGAAGCTTAACTTCTCTCCCACACTTCGGAAAATAAGGGGGGACTTAGAAAGGTGGTTTGACCTTCCCTTATCATTTATGGGGCGGATAAGTTTAATTAAAATGAACATTTTCCCACGACTTTTATATCCCCTCCAAATGTTACCCCTTTGGCTATCTAAAAAAGTTACTACAGATATAGAGAGAGCATTTTCCAGATTCATTTGGCATGGCAAGAGGCCACGGCAGAAAATCACAGCTTTACAGCTCCCTGTGGACAGAGGTGGCTTGGCCTTGCCAAACTTGTATTATTACAATTGGGCTTGCCATGCTCGTTATCTGTGGGAGTGGTTACATGCTCACCTCACCTCAAACCCCTGCCTTGAGTCGTGGGCCTCTCAACCTGCTTCCTTGTGGAGCCTCATAACCGGGGATAGGAAAAGGCTATCGAGAGACATTAAACATAATCCAATTATTTATAACACAGTTAGGGTGTGGCAGAGAATTTGGAACCACTCGGGAGGTGGGCTCTGCTCCTCACTCCTGACACCTCTTACAAGAAACCAGGATTTTATCCCAGGCCTTGAGCCCAGCATTTTTGACCTGTGGCATGACAGAGGAGTGAGAGTGATCGGAGATCTGTTTACAGAAAATATACTCATGACATTCCAACAATTGCAGACAAAATTTGGTATCCCTAAAGAACACTTTTTTGGATTTCTCCAAATTCGCCATTTCATTGGTTCTATGAGGTTTTCTCATTCTGGTTTGGTCATACACAATGAGGTTGAGAAGTTCCTTGTCGACCGGGATAATCCTAGGCATTTTATCTCCGCTTTCTACACAGTCCTGTACTCTCTTACCCCAGGTGGTGCTGGGGACATTGCACGGAAATGGGAGGGAGATCTTGGCACAGCATACATTGAGGATGACTGGCAAGAAGCCATTAATATGGTCAACTCAACCTTTATATGCAATACGCTCAGAGAGACACAGTATAAAATACTACATCGTCTACATATAACACCTTTTATACTCAATAAGATGGATCGCCAGCTCTCTCCCTTATGCAATAAATGTGGAAGAGAAGTAGGAACATATTACCATTATTTCTGGCAATGCAGACTGATTAAACGATTCTGGGGTACAATTTCTAAAGAGCTGAGTGACGTATTTCATGTAAGAATCAGATGTGACCCAGGTCTGTTTCTTCTTGGCCTTCCTTCAAAATCAGTCACTCTGACACAATTGCACTTCAAACTCTGTGACAAATTATTATTTTTGGCTAGAAAATGTATTTTAATTAATTGGATTAAGGATAAACCACCAACTATCACACAATGGTATAGAGAAATATTTAGGGTCCTCCCTCATGAAAGGCTTAGTGCAGTTCTTAAGGGTAATGAGAAGCATTTCATTGTTATGTGGTCTCCTGTGCTAAGCTATTTGCCTAAAGAGCTGACACAACTTGTGATGAGAGGTCAGAATCCTATAAAGTGGAAGGTTTCACCAGGTCACAACTAATGAACATTCTCCTTTGGTATTACTATGTGTCTTTTTTCTTTCTTTGATCACCCGGCTAGTTATGACTGTTTTGATATCAGGCTTTCAATATGTTAATGTTTGGCAACCACTGAAGACATGATTTTACTGGAATGTGACATTGTATGGCAGCTTCCTTTTATTTATTTATTTTTTTAATTTGCCCTTTGTGTTTGTTTGTTTTCTTCTGTTGTCTTTGTTTTGTGTCCCATATTCATGTAAGATAACTGCTTGCACAGTGTACAATTTTTTTTTATTTTCTTTTTTTTTTTTTTTTTTTTTTTTTTTTCTGTTTGTGAAAACACAAAACTAATAAAAATGTTTAAAAAAAAAAAAAAAAAAAAAAAACGAATGAACGAACGAGTGAGCAAGCTAATTTTTCAATATGAGCAGAATGAACTCTAAACCTTTTAACCTTGTTCAAGCGAAGGGGAAATTGTGAGCACAACATTTACTGGGTATCTTAAAGTAAGCAGAGGCGCAACTAAGAAATTAATTATTAGGATGTAAAGCAACACAAAGGTTAAGGACTTGAATGGGTAAAACTGCAAGTTTAGAATAATGCCTTATTCTAGTAAATACCTTGGGTAAATTAGGATTAAAGCACCAATGTAAATAGTTTGGAATTGTACGCAGTTAGCTAAAAGGTGTGAGGAGACTTAACAACTATCTGTTTGAACACAAAATAGCACAATAGTTGTTCTTTAACTAAATGTTAAAACATCCAGAAGAAAAGAACACATAAACATAGTTTAGCCATCTATTAACCTAGTGGTCTTTTAGACCAGGATAATCTAACGATCGTCCTCTTGTACATGCAGAAAAGTAATGAGGTCAATTAGATTAGTTGGACGTTTGGTATCTGGTCAGGACAGCAGAAGCGACTCCTGGACACAAGATGATGAGGAAGGATAACAGCTTCAACATGATATCAATGCATGAAGGTTGGCTCTGAGGAACATCAGAGCTGCAATGGCATCAGACAGTGACACTCCTGCTGTGATAGAGAGCATCTTGAAAAGAACTATGCATGACTGCTTTGCTTCACAGGTGATGGAATTCAACTGCAAGGTTTCACGAACATGACATGGAGAGGTTGGCGTTCAGGAAACGCACCTAAAACACACTCTTGGACTCTTTGGGGTAAATGGGCTCTAAAGGGGGACACCTAACAGGAGAGAAACTGAAAGCCTGGGCTTACGACAAGGGGACATTTCACAGACAGGGGGTGTGGACACCCAGGAATTGCTGCTGGGGTTTGAAAATGTCAGAGATTTGTCGCAGGTGGTGGAGTGTTTCGATGACCCAGGCGCTTGGAACCAGGTTGAACAAAGGAGATGACGTCGTGTTCCCACAGGGATTACCTATAACCTAACACTGACTGTGAACAATTTTATGTTTGGGGTTGCTGGGGTTGCCAGAAGGAGCATCGGAGATGACTTTCTCTATCCTGACCAGGTTCACACTTAAAATGCAAAAAACAAAATTATAGAGGCCAAAACAAATACGGACACAGAGAAGTGTTTATACAAAGAATTCCACTATTCATCAATTTAAGGAGCAGATACTAAGGCTAAACAAAGAATTAGAAGAAGGGCAAAACTTAAAGCTGATCATTTACCAACGGGTGGTCAATATTTAAGAGGGTTTAAAGGAACTGCACAATTTCTTCAATAATCACAACAGACAGTGATTGATGAAACAAAAAAGCAAATTCTAGAATGGGAATTTTTAATCTGCTGGGACAAGACGGTACAAACATAAAATAAGGATTTATAGATCACTGGGTGATATAAGATCACAAAGGTAATAATAATAAATGTATGATAATGTAAGAAAATCACTTGGAGTAATGTCTGCTTAAAGTTTTTCAAGGATAAACTAAACACATGAGAACAAGAACTAGATACTTGTTAAAGGGTTGATTTACTTGGGGATATAATTATACTTGGATGTATTATCAATTAAACTAATGTTGAATGACTGAAAAAGGTTTAAAGACCTAGAGCAGTATGGAGCTTCTTACATGGTCAGGGGGCGATGTGTCTAATAAGCAACAATGAGTTACTGCTCACAGCATACTACAGTTTAAAGGTTTGTTTCAAACAAGATTCAAACAGGGGGACATAAGATAAAACTAGGGTCGCTTACAAAAGCGGTCTGTTAAAACAAGCAGAAGGGATTAAAATATCAAGAATTAATGGGGTTAGAATTGCTCTTCGCTTCAGGTGGAGGGCGCATTCAACTACAAGTCTTTTGGGTTGATGCACGTCAAGCTGAAAGTGATTCACAGAACTACTTCCTGTCTCCGCCCTGGGCTACACCCACTTCCTGAATAGCAACCAATCACAACTCCGTGTGGGCGAGGGGCATGCACACACTTCCTTTCTCTTAGCTGAGTTTTTCAAAATAAGACAAGAAGTACATAGGGCTGCTTCTTATTAACATCACAACATTATTCTGCAAATATATATAGTGGAGCTTTCTTTTACAAACTTAAGGGTTTTTCTGTTGGACTTTTTAGAAAAATGTGAAGTATTTTGGAGCTGGTTCAGTAAGAAGTTTCTGAAAGGTTTTAATACAATTCCTTGTGTGCTAAATAAATTGAGATAAACTAGTCACAGTGAAACATATGATGATAAATTTCTATTGCAGAGATTGTTCAACTGTTGGACAATTGTAAGGTGAGACACACATGGGAAAGCATTATAGAGTAATGCTGCTGCAGATAATGTTGAACTTTCGGATTTCTCCTTTTATATAAGGGTAATGCAAGATCTAATGATTACAGTAAAGGAGGTTAAGCTAAGAGCACAATAATTGTGAACGGAAATATCTGGATGTGAAAGTGTTTGAAGAAGGTAAATGAAAGAAGGATTGGGAGTCTTGATAAGAACACTAATTACACCTTGTTTCTGTTATCCAACAGTAAACAAGGCTTGGTGTCTGCCAACCATCTCAACAGAGCATTTTCCTGGGGATAAAATGCTTATTGCCTGAAAAAGGACAGGACACTCATTACCATCCAACTAAATCGTTTTTGTCCATGCGGAGGAACCAAGAAGAGGACTGGGGATGAAGAAGCCAGTGAACTCTGATTCCTTATTCTTCAACGGGAGGAGTTGCCTGAAGAGACCCTAAGCGCGATTAGATTATTTTCTGCCTTGTGCCTGAATGGCCTGAAGGCTTCCTTAACTTTGCGTTATTGACGTACAGACTCTTTTTATATCACAAACCTGATTTTTTCCTTTCTCTTCTCCACTGACTTCCATCACCATGTTTGATTTTATGTGTTATGATGTTTATACTGTGATGTTGCATTATGTTGATCGCTATGGCTTTATGACTAAGAATGGAAACTCTCTGTTACAGACACACACACCAAGACCTGCAGTTCTTGCATTCTTTTTGCTTTGTTATATAGAGAACCAGGATCTGATGGCTATCACAGATCCATAAGTTACTCGGTAAGGCTAATTTCTAGATTCAATACAGGGTGTCTTCTCGCTCAGATTGGCCCAGAGTGGGAGTGCCCTTGACTGGGGCTCCATCACTTTTTTGCCATTTCTTAGAGATGGTTTTTTGTGATGAAGACTCAGCCTGCCCTCTGATGCCCCCTACTGGTACTCCTGGATTTGTGAGGTTGAAAGCGATGGATGGTTTTCCATAGGAATGGAGAGTGGAGGACCGAGTAGGAGGTTTCTTGGGGTGGGGGTAGAGTAGACGAATTCGACCTTGGTTAATGAACAGGGTTTAGCTTACCATAGTCTAATGTAATTTTAAAATAATGTGCGCATAGGAACCTAAAACAGGCCTAGCTCGAATAGTTGAACCCTAAATTGTAGATAAAATGCTTGGACTGTGGGCTTGAGTAAAAAAGGCTGAATTATGATGTATTCATGCTGATTGATGCTAAGATGTTTCCATTGTGGTTTGTCCGGCCCTTTTCTTGGAACTGTTTTCGTTGTGATGTGCCTTTGGGGCACACCAACAGGGGGGGCTAACGGACAACTGGACTGTTTTTACAAAGTGCTTTTCAGTCACACCAGCAGAGATTGTGTGACCCCAGAGACTGAACCGCACTATCGACTGCCGTGGAGATCACAGATGGATGGACTCTGGAAGCCGGAAGCTGACGTGATTGGATTGCTTGGACTGGACGGAATGACCGACTGTTCTGGGAGAGGGACAGACTGAGAGTTGTCGTTCCACTGGTTGATCATCTTTGGTGATGTGCCATAATGACACATCATCAGGGGGACTGTTAGGATATCAACAAGGTCAAGTGGAACGAGCTGTTTATCCCAGAACTGCATGGCACACTTAGATGGCACTGACCCAAAAGATTGGCACATATCTATCAGATACCACCCTGGAGGTGACGCAGCTTCCCTGTTGATGTCACAGTTTGGATGTGTACCGCCCTTGTATGGGTGTGTCCCGAGATCCCTTTATAATGTTTGCGTAATGAGCACTCGAGGCCTCCTGCCGATCAGGGGCCCATCAGCGCTGGTGTGACTGTAACTATTTCTCTGTCTTTACTTAGATAAAATATAACTAAAAGCATACTTGTCTGTTTTATGCGTCCTACATTCAAGGTAAAAAAGTAAGTGGGAGTCGCCTGACTGGGTAAAACGAACTGGGTCCACCGAGGGTGCTTCACCGTAGTCACGGCACGGCGAAACAGTAACACTACTATCTGAAAAATGATTTTGTATACTAAGTAAAGCTGAACTCGAATCTGAACATATAATTGATCTTAGTGGTCTTACTGTAATGTTCTGCTCTGGTATATGTTAATTATTTTGGTTAAAGTGAGCCTTCCTGTCTTGGATTAGTTTGTATGGTTACTTTAGTTAAGTATTTTGTCTAGTTCAGTTCTATCCCGTTTCCTGCCACTTGTCCTGTCAGTCTTTCAGCCACTGCTTCTTCTGATTATTTCCACCTGTTCTGTTTAATTAGCTCTCCCTCTCTCCTTTGTTCTCCTGCCTATTTATACCTGCCTCAGTTCTTTGCTCCCTGCCAGAATGTCTCGTCTCATTTCCCCATGTTTTCATGTCACGTCTCCTGTGGTAAGAGTTCTCCAGCATTTTTGCATTCTTTGTTTCTGACCTGTTTGCTTTTTTTGAGCATGCCCAGTTCCTGTTAGTTTTTTGGTTTTATGCTTGGATGTTCTGCTCTGTACCCAGCTTGGATTGTTTTTTGCCTGCCGGACCCATCCCCTCATCACTTAAAATAAATCCTGTTAAACTTACCTAAGTGTCTGGCTGAATACCGGGTTCTCCTCTCCTGCAAAATCATTACACTTACTTCCTCTATCCATTGTAATGCTAATAATACTGCTAATAATTCTCCTGTATATACTGATAATTCATTATTTATTCTCCTATTTATTTTGATATTGAAATCTGGAACATAAAATGCAATACCTAACCTATCATTCACATTTTTAGATGCATCTGTATATATTTGAATATAACCATAATAACTATTAACATATTCCTGTATGAGTTTATGATTAATATTGCCTTCTTTTTTCTTTTCCAACCACGACAAATCTACTGTTGTTTCAGGTATGAGCCAGGGAGGTATTACTGATAACTGTACAGTTGGACTACATTTAATTTGATCTAATTCAAGTTCTTCTACTTTTTTTTCCACTATCCATCCAAAACTTCCTGTTTGTCTCCTCTCCCTTTCCCAACACGGCTGCAATTTCTTTTGTAGGATGATTTTGACCATGTCCCTGTAAACTAATCCAGTAATTTAGCAACAGTTGTGTTCTCCTGATTTCCAGTGGCATTTCTCCAGTTTCAACCTGCAACGCTACAATAGATATTGTTTTAAATGCTCCTGTAATTAACCTTAACGCTTGTGTTTGTATACCCTCTAACTTTTTAAGTGATGTACTTGCTGCTGATCCATAAACCACACTACCATAGTCTATTGCTGATCTTATTAATCCTGTATATATAGCCTTTAAAGCAGTTCTGTCTGCTCCCCACTCATGACCAACTAAACATCTCATAACATTCAAAACTTTTTTGCACTTATCAATAATTTTCTGAATATGAAATGTCCATGTAATTCTATCATCAAACCATAAACCAAGAAATTTAAAATTTTTAACCCTTTCTATCTCTTGATTATATAATTTAACCTTCACCATACTTTTGATTTTTTTCCGAGTAAAAAACACAGTTTTTGATTTTTCCACTGAAATTTTGAATCCTCATTTATATGACCAATCTTCTATCTTATTAATAGCTTTTTGTAATTTCTTCACAATATAATCAGTATTTCGACCTCTCACCCAAATTGCCCCATTGTCTGCAAAAAGAGAACGCCCAAACCCATTTTCTATATCTTTAAACACATCATTAATCATTATAGAAAAAAGTAACGGACTAATTATGCTTCCTTGAGGTGTTCCATTTTCAATAAAATATTTTGACGAATAACTCCTTCCTATTCTAACCTGTATTTTCCTTTCACTTAAAAAATCTTTTAACCATCTATATACTCTACCTTTAATATCCATCTTCACTAGTTTGATCATCATTCCTTTCTTTATTTATTTGTGCTTTTCTAATTTCATGTTCTAAGCACAAAGATGAATCCATGATATTCCTTCCTTTTCTGAAACCACTTTGCCATCTAGATATATATTGATTCCTTTCCAAATAATATACCAGCCTGTCATTGATCATTTTCTCCATTATTTTACAAATGTTTGAAGTTAAAGCTATAGGTCTATAATTTCCTGGGTTTGCGCTATCTTTTCCTGGTTTACGTATTGGTATGATCACAGCTTCTTTCCAAACCTTTGGCAACTTTCCCTCCTCCCAAACTGTATTATATAATTCTAACAAAATCTCCTTTGATGGTTCACTAAGTTGACTTATCATAACATAACATATTTGATCTTTTCCTGGCGCTGTCCTCTTTGCTTTCCTTAATGCACGATTTAATTCTGCTTTTGTAAATGGTACATTGATTAATTTATTGTTTTCACCATCTTCACTTAATATCTCTACATTTTCTGCTATTGTCTCCTCTCTTCTTCTTCTCCCTTCTTCACTTAAATTTTCTGATCCATGTACTTTAACAAAAGTCTGAGCTAACATTTCTGCTTTCTCATCATCCTTCTTTGCTGTAATTCCATTACCTATTAAAACTGGATAACCAAACTCTTTCTTCATCCCATTCATTCTTTTAACCATTCCCCATATTTTATCTATTTTAGTTTCTCTTCCTACTGAATTACAAAACTTTCTCCAATATATCTTCTTTGCATTTTTAATTGTTTTTCTCACCATTGCCTGCTGCCTTTTTATATTCAATAAGATTTTGTATATTATGAGTTCTTTTTAATACTTTAAATGCTTTATTTCGAGATTTAATCACATTTTCACATGCTTCTGTCCACCAAGGTACAATTTTCTTTTTATAATTCCCTCCTTTCTTATTAATTGACTGTTTAGCAGCTTCTAAGACCGCTTCACATATGGAATGATTCAGCCCCTCTATATCTTGACAAATATTAATTGTCTTTAAATTTCTTTCAGTAATCATTTTAAATTTTCCCCAATCAGCAGTACTAAAGTTCCATCTATCTACCCTCATGCTTTCACTCTCTTCCATATTTAATCCTACTTCTATCAATATAACATAATGATCACTTCCTATTGTTTCATTTTCAACTTTCCATGTACATATACCAGCTATTGTTTCTGATACTAAAGTTAGATCAATAGCTGACTCCCTTCCATTCCTAATATTTATCCGTGTACCATTTCCATCATTTAAACATATTAGATTATTTATATCAATAATTTCTTCGATTACCTCTCCATTATTATCATTTTGAGTTCCCCATAAAGTGCTATGTGCATTAAAATCTCCACAACATATAATCTTCCCTTTTAAATTGTCTGTCAACTCTCTTAATAACTCTAAAGATAACCTTTTACATGGATTATAAAAATTAATTATCGTCACAGCCCCAATTTCACTCCAAACTTCAATTATTATCATTTCCCAAAGTTCTCCTATTTTCAATTCAATCAGAAAAACTCACACAGAAAGAAAAGGCAATTAGAAGAATTTTATTGATACAATATTTTAAGAGTTTGGCGCTCAGACCTTGGCAGGAAAAATTCACGCTGAATTATACTTCAATATGCATAAGCAGGCGTATGAGAATAGGGATATTTCCCCCCAGGTCTGAAACTGGTGGTGGAGTGGAGATAAACAAAGTTTGTTCAGTCCATATGATAAACTGTTTGAGCTAGATGTCCATCTTGATAAACACAGGTTTGCATGAACTGTCCATGATGAGCAAGCATGAAGCGACTGTGGAGAGGAAAAACTCCCCTTTGGGAAGAAACCTCTGGCAGAATCAGGCTCAGCATGGCGGTCTTCTGCCGGACCGTTTTAAGGAGTGACTGGGAATTACATAAGAGTCCAGGAGGAATTACACTCTGATAAGGACGAGGTTGAAGGAGGACCGTAGGAAAGCCAGGCGAAGCTTGCTACGGTGGTGGAGAAGGGGATGGAGGTGGGTTGAAACCGGTCAACAGAGTCCAAACCGGACACGAGCAGCCACTGCTTGCTCGCTGAGCAGAAGGCCGAGACGAGGATGTGGAGTTCTTTTTAAGATGAACCCAGGATGCTGATTGGCTTCGAGGAGGAGCAGTTCAAAGCTGATTGGCTTGCGTCGGAGGCGGATGAGTCCCTGATTGATGGAGGTAGGCAATAGAGTTTCTTCAGTCTGAATTTTCGCTTAAGCTGCATTACTCTGTATGACATTTCTTGTTTGATAAACATAACACATCCACCTCCTAAACCATCCTCTCTATCCCTGCGTATACTCTTATATCCACTAATAACAAAATCTAACGTCGATTTCAACCAAGTTTCTTGAACACATATAATTTCTGGTTTATTTTTTAGATTGTTAATATAGCCTTTAAACTTCTGCCCATTCTGTATTAAACTTCTAGCATTCCATTGCAGAATAATCATACAGCTCTTCCTTCACCATTTCCTGGCTTCCCATCTGTCTCTAATTGTTTTTTTACCTGTTCCCATGATAGTTCCCTCATATCCAAGAATTTTTCAGCTCCTTTTATTATTATTTTAATTTTTTCTGTTTTATGTTTGACTTGGTCTGTACAGTTAATCACATAGGCTATAAACGGAATAAATTTTTCAGTTGTTATATTTGTTGTTGTTTTAACCTGTTCTCTGATGCTGTTCTCTGATCTTATGTTATGAATCACTTTTCTTGCTTCCACCCCTGAATTTTGTCCTTGCACTCTTTTCACTGCTTCAGCATAACTTATGTTACTCCCCATCTTCACCTTCTGAACTTCAACAGCCTTCTTCCTAACTTCACAACCTGCATATGTCACTGAATGCTGACCTCCACAGTTGCAACACTTCATCTGCTCATCCCCTTTACATTCTTCATACCTGTGCTCTCCTCCACACCTTGGACACCTTTGCTTACCTTTACACACTGCCGCTACATGCCCATACCTCTGACATTTATAACATCTTAAAGGTGGAGGAACATATGGTCGAACAAAATAACTCATACATCCGATTTTAACTCTTTCTGGCAACACCGAATCTTGGAATTCCAATAGCACAGACAAACTATTAACTCGCTCACCATCAACTGTTCTCAATAATCTTCTCACTTTTTTCACTTTTTTTTCTCTCACTTTTTTCACTTAATTTTTCCAGATCCTCTTCAACAGGAATGCCATAAATCACTCCACTGGCACCTTTGCTTTCTTCAAGAACTCTTCTGTCAGACACCACTTTTCTGCAAACACTATCAATGTTTAATGCGTTATTTCGTTGAACTTCATCTTTACATTTTATTAACAAACTTCCATCTCGAAGAATTTTTGCCTTTCTACCTCTCCCACCTTGTGTTTCAATTCCTTGGATAATGCCACTGGACCCAGATTAATACCTTCATCCTCCTTTCTAAATTTAAGGATTATTTTGAACCCACTACATTCAATCTTCCTTCGAATAATCCTAATTTCTTCCTCAGGACTATCTTCACCCAAAGATCTTTTATTTGAAACTTTCCCTTCCTCCCTACGCCTTGTATCTGTCTTACTTCTATCTTTTCTTCTAGATACTTGGGACCATTCACCACTCTCCATTTCATCCCCACCATCTTCTTCCTGTGAGGCCATTTCGACCCAGTTTATGCCAACCGCCAAATCACAATCCAAAAAATAAATAAATAAAAAAATTCCAAAACAGTCAACGTTCCCGCCGCTGTCGATCCGACACAACCTCTTCCTCCTTCGTCACACCGTAACGCTGGCATCTTCCATCTGTCTCTGCACTGCTTAAGAAGCCAGGTATTCTGCTTCTGATGAGCCGCAGGTGTGGGGCACGCCCCCACAGAAACCAAACCACCTGTGGGAAAAAGCCATAGCCAGAGCAAACAGACAGCACCCTGACAATAGCAACCGCTGAATGTTTTACCAACAGCTTCCCAACATGAGTTGTAAATCTACCTTAATATAAAATTTCTCACTCCCTCAAACATTTTGAAGTTGACCAGTAAATCTCAACCCATTTGGGCATTTATAATTGACATTGATTAATACCAAATCATAGTGACACTTGATTAACCAGACTATTAATCATTGATTATATCAAGCTCAACAGATACCACACATTTCAGAATAAATGAACTAATACAATGAGTGCAAGGAGAAGTCATTTTATTAAAATGTAGGTCTTCCTTTTTTCCATCACAATGACAATTATTTTTATATAATCTGATGAAAATCTGATTAATCTGATCAAAATCAACAAGAGGGATCATATTTTTCCAATTCTAGCTTCCCTTCATTGGCTTCCTGTTAAATCAAGAATAAAATTAAAAATTCTCCCTCTCACGTATTAAGCCCTTAATAATCAACTTCAATCATATAGCAGAGATCTGATTACCCCGTATGTTCCTAACAGAGCACTTCGCTCTCAGATTGCAGGTCTACTGGTGGTTCTTAGAGTCTCTAAAAGTAGAATGGGAGGCAGATCTTTTAGTTATCAGGCTAAAAAAAAAAAATAAAGTTCAAAACCTTCAGCTGGTCCAAAATACTGCAGCAAGAGTTCTGAGTCCAAGCGGCAGATCTTTTAGTTATCAGGCTCCTCTCCTGTAGAACCAACTCCCAGTTTTGTCCTGTGAGGCAGGCTGTCTACTTGTAAGATTAGGCTTAAAACTTCTCTTTTTGACAAACTTATAGTTAGTCAGCTTAGGTTTACTCTGAGCTATCGCTATAGTTATGCTGCTACAGACTTGGGCTGCTGGAGGACATCAGGGTCTATTTTTCTCACTCTGCTGAGTTCTCCTACTGTTCTTCAATTTGCATTGCTTGATTGTTACTTAATCTTTTACCATTTTGTTCTCCGTCATTTTTTTTTCTTCATAGTAGGTACACCTGGTCTGGCATTCTGTTAGCTGTGACATCATCCAGGGAAGACAGGTCACCCGCCATTAACATATAATGTAGAAAAGATGTGTGCGTCAATGATTTTTTTGTCTCTCTTATTGTGTCTCTGCTCTGTCTTCTCTAACCCCCAGTTGGTTGAGTCAGATGACCGTTCACACTGAGCCTGGTTGTGCTGGAGGTTTTTCCTTCCCGTTAAATGGGAGTTTTCCCCTCCACTGTCAATCCATGCTTGCTCAGTATGAGGGATTGCTGCAAAGCCATGGGCAGTGCAGATGACTGTCCCTGTGGCTCTACACTCTTTCAGGAGAAGTGAATGCTGCTTGTCAAGACTTGATGCAATCTATTGGGTTTCCTTAGATAGAAAACTTTTTGATCATTCTGTATAATCTGATCCAAACTGTATAATCTCATTGAATTTGACTTTGCCTTGAGATGATGTATGGTGAATTGGTGCTATATAAAATAAAAATGAATTAAATCTTGCTATTAATTCTTTCTAAAAACTCCCCAAATGTTGTGAAAAACAGCCCAAGTTTTAACACCCCACCCAATTTTTTTCCAACCTAACGTGTTTAAAAGAAGACCAATTACCAACACATTTTTTATTTTATTTTTTTATTTTGGGTTTTTACTGAGATAATATTTTTTCGCAGCATTGCAGGAATCATCACAGAGCCACTGTTCAGCCTGAAGCTAATAAAATGTTTGCTGAAAGAGTGCGCTCCCCTCTGCCCCCTGAAACCGATCAGACCTGCAGCCAGGTCTGATCGGTTGTACTGAGCGTATACGGTGAGCCGTGGGGACTCTCCGCAGATGTTTTATTCTTCATAGTCTGCCTGTCGATCTCCCGCTCCATCTTCCCCTCATTTAATCTACAGAAAATCTTACAGGGAGCACAGACATCCAGGGAAAAACACAGGCTTGGGAACAAGCTTCACACGAAGGCTTCTTACAGAGGAGAACACAGAGGAAAACGCAGAATGACCCGATAACGGGGAAACAAACCAAGGGAACTTAAAGGTATACTATGCAACCGGGGTTGATTTTCCAGCGAGGCTCCCCCCAGAGGGCGAAAGTAAAAGTGCACTGTCGTAAAGATGCTCAGCTGTTCTCCAGGCGCGGTTGTTTTGAGCTTAGCAGACAGGCGAACGCAACGAAAAGTCGAAAAAAACGGCAGTATAAACAATGACTAACAGAGTGAAAGTATGAACATGCACACAGAGAGAGAAAAACCATTCCAATGTTACTTACAATCGCATCAGCAGAAACGCGAGGTCCGCGTCAGCCTTGCAGCCTTCTTTTTCTTTTAGCTCTCGCCATTCGGAAAAAGCTTGCCCGATGTTCACCCATGTACGACTCCTCTCTCTGTCCAGAGCCCTTTTCCTCTTTCTTGCCTGCTCCGACATGGGCTTTCGCTGTTTTCTCGCTGGTTCCGCCATGATAACTGCACAAATATTGCCACTGCGCTAGCAACGAGCATGCCTTTAACTGGGGGCGTGTAGCAGTTCTCGGCGTAAAGCAAGACAGACTCTCGCGATGCACAGACTTCTGAGCCTGTGGGTGCGGGCCAAGGGCTCCTGCAATTGCAAGTACGGTATTTCCCCTACAGACCACCAGGGCGGCCGAGAAAACCTTTGTTCTACCTGAAATGACTCATTTACTCATCCAAAACGGTATGGAACACATTAATTAACTGAAAAATGTTGCATAGTATGCCTTTAAATACAGCTGGGGATAATTTAACTAAACAGGACACAGGTGTGGGATAATCAAAAGGTAACAGAAACCGCTGGAAGGCAACTTGGCAACTTTTGACCGATCTGTATAATCTGATTATCAACAGACAATACTTAACAGACAGAGATTGATTTTGATTTTGTAAAGTGCCTTGTGATGACATGTTTCATGAATTGGCTTTATATAAATAAAATGTAATTGAAAATTGAATTGAATAGCCGGTTGACTTTAGTTGTTTATCGCTGTATATCGCTATGAGAAAGTTTAGTATTCCTTAATTCCCATTCTTTAAGATGAACTTTGGTTCTTTAACTCAAACAAAATGTTATTTCTTTAAATAACATTTTGTTTACCCAGATTTGCATTGTGAATGGATTTAAAACATGCCACATGTTCCAAATCAGTTAAGCTAATTTAACTCCATTCCTTGCTCTTTGAATCAGATCTGCAGTGAACAAGGATTCACTGAATTAATCTGATTATGATCAACTACTTTTGTCTTTTGTGTACCTTTGCATGTATATAGTTCCTTAGCTTAATAAATTCTTGAACTTGAAGAAGTTGTCACTCCTTTATTCTATGTGTGTGCAGAGTCCGTTGTTAAAAGATTGCTAGTGCTCAAATTCATTCCTTTCAACCATTGTCCTGATTCATCTTAAGAGCTGATTATCAACAGACAATACTTAACAGATAGAGAGTTATTTATGAAACATTAAATAACTTTAAACAGTGTATAATTGCATAACAGGTGGGTCCGCCCAGGAGGCGGGGAATCCGTGTGGCAACATATATAGATGATTGGCTGGTTACCTCGTCCTCCCACCAGGAAGCCGCAAACCATACAGCTATGATAACATAGCACATGATGGATCTGGGCTTCAAATCAAACCCGGAAAAGAGTTTCCTGCTTCCCTCTCAGAAGATATCCTTCATAGGCCTCTCTCTGAACTCAATCCATGCCACAGTAAGCCTAACGGAGGGCAGAGTGAAAACAATTCTCGACTGCTTGTCCATGTTTCAGAGAGGAAACCTGGTATTCAGACTCGGCAGAACGCTGTTGGGACTGATGGCCTCAGCATTAGTAGTAATTCCTCTGGGACGTTTCCACATGAGAGGAACCCAACGATGGGTGACCTCTCAGAGGTTAAAGCCACATATTCCTCATCATATGGTGAGGAATATGAGGTACCATGCCGGAACACAGATGCACTTACACAGGGTGTTCCAATGGGAGTCGTGCAGAACAGAAAGTTGTCACAACAGATGCCTCTCTGTCAGGCTGGGGGAGGGGGGGGGGGGGGGGTATATGCGAACGGCAGGTCCAAAAATTTAGTCTGAGCACATAAATTACATGGAGCTAATGGCTGTTCACCTAACGTTAAAGCATTTTCTCCCCATCCTGAGAGCTTACCATCAGGTGTGTGTGTGTGTGGGGGGGGGGGGGGGGGGTTGAGATCACCGAGGTTCCACATGCTGGCTCACACATTAGTCATTTTGAGCAGCATAATTTTTATGTCTTTGAGGGCCACTCATGTCCGGGGAGTGTTGAACTGTGGAGCAAATCTTCTTTCCAGGGGGAATCCCATGTATGCAGAGTGGAAACTCCACCCAGATGTGACAAGGATGGTCTGGCAGAGGTTTGGTCAGCCATCCATGCACCTTTTTGGTTCTCAAGAGAACAATCAGTACCCCCTGTTCTTCTCCCTGCACGATCGGAATCCTCCTCTGGGGGTGGATGCACTAGCCCACCCCTGGCCTCGTGCTCTGCTTTACGTGTTTCCCATATTAGTTCTCATTTCACCTACACCGGCCCGGGTACGAGCGGAGGGTCTGACAATGATCCTCATTGCACCCAATTGGCCAGAGAAACACTGGTTAACAGAGATAACACAGCTCCTCTGGCAGGAGCCGTGGTCGCTCCCTGCACGCAGGGATCTGCTGTCTCAGGCACGAGGACACTCCCTCAGCAATCAATCACACCTCTTAGACACTAATTAGTCAGAACTCACTCCACCTGCCAGCCTCCCTACTAAAGCCACCCTCGGTCTTCTCTTCCCCGCCGGTTTGTCTTCAGTCTCTACCGACACCACGGCTGTCAAGTCCTGTACTCATCAGTCTCCACTCACTCCATGTCTGTCAGCCTAGTTTGCTCCTTGTTTAGCTGCTGAATTTCCTGCTACCTCTGTGCTTCAAGTAAGGCCTCTGTTAGCTGCTGGAGTTCGTGCTACCTCTGTGCTTCAAGTAAGGTCTCTACTAGCTGCTGGACTTCCTGCTACCTCTGTGCTTCAAGTAAGGTTTCTGCTAGCTGCTGGACTTCCTGCTACCCTGTGCTCCAAGTTTGCTCTCTGCTGTCGCTGGATTGCCTGCTACCCTGTGCTCCAACAGTCCTGCATCCAAGGAACTGTCACGCTCTGCATCTCTGATCGACAGCAGCCCTGCTCCTCAAGAACTCTCTCCAGTCTCTTCCAGTCAGCCTGCTCCTGCAACCATCATCTCCAGTCCGGTAACTAACTCTGGTCATCATCATCCAACTCATTACTTTCAATGAACTGTAAAAGAACAAGCTCTGTGTGTGTGTGCTCTGTCCGGGTTCACGGAGACAAATCATGACAGGCGTAATGTAATAGGAGCTTCTGATGAGGTCATGCTGAAGGCGTTCCCAATGTGAGACACTCACTCATGTTACTCAAACCGGGGTAACTAAAGTAACCTATAGTTCTTTGCTGGTTTCTGATCTCATGGAGAATAATAATAATAATAATAATAATGATGATGATGATGATCAACCATTTTATTTTGTCTTTTGTTTGTTTTGTGTGTACATAGTTCCTTAGCTTCTTTTTATCTTCATTTTGCTTAGTAGTTTTAGTTAAGCTTCACTAGCCTAGTAGAGATGATTTGTTGATTGAAATATAGTACTAATTCAGATAAACAGCATTCTATAGTTATGTTCTCTGGATGTTCATTTAATTTCTGTTAATAAATTCTTGAACTTTAAGACAGGTTTTCTCTCATTTATTCCATGTGTGTGCAGAGTTTGCTGTCAATTCATTTATATCCTCAAGTTGCAAAACTGTGCAATGTGCATTGATGTCCAAATAAACATTATTTAAGAAACTAAAGTGTGTAAATAGACATTAGTAAGTGAGAAACAGTGTAAATAATTCTCACTGTAACAAGAACCTGTAAAACCAGTAATACGTTTGTAAACATGTAACAGACTATCAGCTGGGCTGGTGTTTTATTTGATTCTAAACAGGGGGCAATAGTCCTCTCAGCATTTGGAAAAAGGCTGTTTTTAAGTGTACTAGTTTTGATTTAAAGTCCCTGAATCGTTTAGCAGATGGAAGTGGGACAAAAAGTGCATTGCCTGGGTGTTCGGGATCTGGGGTAAGAAAAGACAAATAAATTAAAGCCGTGTATCATTCAGCCTTCCATTTTTAATATCCAAAGAGGATTTAAGCGGAAGATTATTTTGTTAAGTGTTTTTAATGTAACACAAGACATAAAAATATTTTTTTTGTGTTGCAACTGTATGGTTAGCTAAATAGTACAAAAAATGTAGTGTGTATGTGTTAACATCTCTATCATCATCATCATCATCCCCTAAACTATGGTCTTTGAGCTAGAAATGCATAATCTCTTTTTTTGTGTGATTGATTGCCATCATGATACAAATAAATCCAATTGAACAACATTACAGGTACAGCAACAATGAGGCATGTTATCTTAACAAGTGTCCATAAAAAGTTTTTGGAACAGATTCTTTAAAAAAAAAAAAAAAACAGAACGAGCAATTAAAAACCAACAATACTATTGTGCACGATGCAAATTGCAGACACAAAAACATGCAGAGATAAAAAATTAAACTGTTTAACATTTACCAATTTTGTAAATTATAACAGTTTTTTTACTTAGTTTTTTTTTGTTTGTTTGTATGCATGTGTGTCTTTGTATTACAAAGCAAGGTGTGCAAAGTAATTCAAAAAACAGCCTTTGTTGACTGGCTAAAGGTGATTCTAAAGAACCTGGGAGGCCCATTTTATCACTAATCTTTTTTGCAGAGTACCAAAGTTCAAATGTGTCAGGATGCAGCTTGTAGGCTGCATGCTGAGCCTCCCTTCCTCTCTTTCTTCCCTGCGCAGCCTGATTGGTTTCACCTGTCAGGCTGCAATCATCACTGATCCGCCTCCACCTGTTATCTCCTCTCTATATACCCACTTCATTCTGTTCTTTTTGCCGGTCCGTAGTGTTCACTCCTGCTCAGTTTCTGCCAAAACCTTATGTCAGCTTGTTTTTTGTTCCAGTCAGCCAGAGGACTTACTTCAGCTTTGTTTCAGCCCAGCCACACCCAAGACACTGTTTCGTCCTGCTCACAAGTTCTCAACTCCTGTTCTCAACTCCACAGAAAGAGGCTTTCTCAGAGCTACAGGAGGATTCATCCCAGATCTCAGCAGGACAACGAGAGGACCAAGAAAATCCATCGTCACGAACACCGGTCCGGACTACACCCGCCTCGCCTTCCTCTCCACAAAGCCCAGAGGTTCCTTTTCTGGAATTTTCTCCCAAAATGAACAAAGTATTTAAGATTGGCCTACAGATGACATCCTCTCCATATAGCCACAACTCTGTGACTAAACCAGCATCTTCCAAAGGCCGCAGAGCCCCAGATCCTCCTCTACGTATCACGGAACATGCCTGTCCTCAAGACCTTCAGATTACTTCGCTGTGATACACAGCGGGCCCTCGCTGCACGTTTATCAGACAAGACAGTTTCGAGAATCAGCTTGGGTCTTTTCCCGGGAATTACGGAATATCTGTGATGATTCGTGGCAGAAAAAAGAAAAACAAAAGGATAAACAGGAACAAATACTTGAAAGTCATTAACTGTCAGATGCAACCTGCCACAGAGACATCATCAACCACCAAATCATATAAACTAGGTTTATTAACATTAGATCTCTGTCAGGAAAATCCCTTTTAATTAATGACTTTATTATTGACAACAATCTTGATGTTATGTTTTTAACAGAAACATGGTTACATGAATCTAATGAAGAAGTAATACTGCTGGAGTCAACACCTCCAAACTACAATTTCCTTTGTGAGAGCAGACAGCAAAGGAAAGGTGGAGGAGTAGCAACATTGTTTAATGATTCACTAAAGTGTAAAAAGGTGTTTTTGGGAAAATTTGACTCTTTTGAACATTTGGCTCTCAAGGTAAAGAGCCCGGTACGAACTATGTTTCTGAATGTTTACAGGCCTCCTAAGTCCACATCAAACTTTTTTAAGGATTTTAGTGACCTCTTGTCTGTGATATGTGTTGATTATGACTGTTTAATTATTGTGGGAGACTTCAACTTTCACGTTGACAACCCTGAAGACAGAAGTGCAAAAGAACTGTGTGACACACTTAGAAACTTTGGTTTAACTCAGAATGTTAAACAGCCAACACACAAGCAGGGGCATATTTTAGACTTAATCATCACTAAAGGTCTAAACATTTCACAGGTCAATGTAACTGATGTTGCCTTATCCGATCACTTCTCCGTTACCTTTGAATGTATCATTACCAGTGACTCATTTAGCCAAAGGGACATCGTAAGAAAACGCACCTTTAAGGACAATGCCACTGAAACTTTTATTCAAGCTTACTCTGCTACTTCAACCTTGGGCTGCAACTCAGTAGATGAGCTAGTAGATAACTTTCAGTCTAAAGTCTCAGACATCATTGACTGCATTGCTCCAGTTAAAGTGAAAGTTGTTTCCGGGAAGAAAAAATCTCCTTGGAGAAATGCTCCATCAGTTAGAAGTGAAAAGAGGGAATGTCGAAAAGCTGAACGCAGGTGGAGAAAGAATAGACTCCTGGTTCACTATGACATCTATAAAGAGAAACTTAACAGATATAACTTACAATTGAAAAATGCAAGAGAATCTTTCTTCTCTGAGATCATTAAGAAAAACATTAATAATGCTCGTGTCTTATTTTCCACAGTCGACAGGTTAACAAATCCTCCTGTGTCCGTGGCTTCAGAACTCCACTCCACCAGGGCCTGCAATGAATTTGCAAACTTCTTTACTGAAAAAATCCAAAAGATTAGAGGATCTGTTTGTACATCCATACTAAGTTCAGTACCAACGTTGTCTCCTACCAGAATTGATTTTGACCAAATGTCCCAATTCAGCCAAATAAACTCCAAAAGCTTAGAGCAGATAATTCAGCAGTTAAGTTCCTCCTCAAGCTGCCTTGATGTTCTCCCCGCAGCTTTCTTTAAAAAAGTTTTACCTGTCATAGCGTCTGATTTGACTCAGATAATAAACGCGTCCCTTCTTTCAGGTGTTTTCCCCCAGTCCCTAAAAACAGCAATTATCAAACCACTGCTGAAAAAGAACAATTTAGACAAACTTCTACTCCAGAACTACAGGCCCATCTCAAACCTCCCCTTTATCAGTAAGATCATTGAAAAAGTTGTATTTCAACAATTAAACACCTTCTTAACTACGACCAGCCGCTTTGATGTTTTCCAGTCAGGTTTCCGTGCTCACCACAGTACAGAGACCGCCCTTATCAAAGTGTTTAATGACATCCATATAAATACAGACTGTGGAAGAACCACCGTGCTGGTACTATTGGACCTCAGTGCAGCATTTGATACTGTTGATCACTCCATCCTGTTAGAACGCCTGGAGAACTGGGTCGGCCTTTCTGGTACAGCTCTCCACTGGTTTAAATCCTACTTAAAGGACAGGGACTTTTTTGTATCAGTAGGTAACTTTACATCAGAGATGACAAAAATCACATGTGGGGTTCCCCAAGGGTCCATCCTGGGTCCCCTCCTATTCAATATCTACATGCTCCCTCTAGCTAACAACAAAATAACAACATCAGCTACCAGAACTATGCAGACGACACACAGCTCTACATCACCATGTCACCAGGTGACTATGAACCAATTCAGGCACTGAGTAAATGCCTAGAAGAAATCAATGCATGGATGTGCCAAAATTTTCTCCAATTGAATAAAAACAAAACTGAAGTAATATTTGGACCAATAGAGGAAAGATCAAAAGTTAGCACACAGCTTCAGTCGCTTCAGCTAAAAACCACCAATCAGGCCCGAAATCTGGGAGTAGTGATGGACTCAGACCTGAACCTTCAAAAGCATCTAAAGACAATTACAAGGTCAGCTTTCTATCACCTGAAGAACATTTCTAGGATTAAAGGACTGATGTCTCAGCAGGATCTGGAAAAACTAATCCATGCGTTTATATTTAGTAGAATATAAACTGCAACGGTGTTTTCACAGGACTTCCTAAAAAGTGGGTCAGACAGCTGCAGCTGATCCAGAACGCTGCTGCCCGCGTCCTCACTAAGACTAAGAAAGTAGAGCACATAACACCAGTTCTGAAGTCCTTACACTGGCTCCCTGTATCTCAGAGAATAGACTTTAAAATACTTCTGTTAGTCTATAAATCCTTAAATGGCTTAGCACCTAAATACATCACAGACTTGTTATCAGTGTATCAACCCTCCAGACCACTAAGGTCTTCTGGCTCCAGCCTACTCCACATACCTAGAACCAGAACTAAACATGGAGAAGCAGCATTTAGTTCCTATGCCCCGTTTATCTGGAACAAACTTCCAGAAAACTGTAAAAGTGCGGAAAGCCTGAGTTCTTTTAAATCAAGATTAAAAACACATCTGTTTAAAATTGCCTTTGACTGTTCTAGTTAAACAGTTTTACTGTTTTTAATGTTCTTTTTTGTTACTACATTCTATCCCTACTTGCTTTTATTCTATTTTCTATCTACATTTTATTATTTTGGTATATCTTAATCATGTAAAGCACTTTGTATTGTCTTGTACTGAATTGTGCTATATAAATAAATTTGCCTTGCCTTGCCTTGCCTTGATGTTGTGGTCTCAAGTCCTCGGCTCTGATGTTCTGGCCTCAAGTCCTCGGCTCTGATGTTCTGGTCTCAAGTCTTCAGCTCCAGAGTTCCTCCCGGTCAGTCTCTCAGCACTCCTCCTGCCGGCCAGCTTCTGCACCCTACACCTCCGTCTGTTGAAAGACTCTGGGTCCCATCATCATCCATCTTCCACACTGTTCAATAAACTCACCTTTAAGAACTAGCTGTGTGTGTGCGTGCTGTGTCCGGGTTCATCCCAGAAAAATATCATGACATTATGGACCAGCCAAGGGATGAACCCGAGCACACACAGAGCCTGGTGCAGAAGCTGGCAGGATCTGCCCCGCCTCCGGTTCATCTCGCCTGGGTCGCCGTGCGGCGACGCCTCGCCTTCGGTTTCGTCTTGCCTGGGTCGCTGTGTTGCGACGCCTCGCCTCTAGTTCGTCTCGCCTGGGTCGCGGTGCTGCGACGCCTGGCCTCTAGTTCGTCTCGCCTGGGTCGCGGTGCTGCAACGCCCTGCCTGTGACTCTG
>NW_023397286.1:0-46056 GCF_011125445.2 Fundulus heteroclitus
TTGTAACCCCATGAATGACATTTGTGAACTCAGCCCTCTGGGATGAGCCTGACCAAAGATCCCAACCCTAGCTCAAGGATTAGGCTGCATGGAGCCCCACCAGGCCAAAGAGACACCAGTAAAGATTCTACTTAACTTGGAGATATCAACAAACCGCACGGTTTCTAGGGTTGAGTAGAGGAGGCCCTGGTAATTCGGGGTCCCTATCGCCCCAGGGGCCGAGAGAAAGCCGTGCTGTGCCGTCAAACCTAATAACCGGTCCAAAACAACTAAACATGGGAAGGTCTTTGAGAGATTATGGGCTCTTCCAGGTTTGTAGCACTTACCACAGGAAGCTGCATAGCAAATTTGGGCCAGATTTTAAACCAAACGTCTCAGAGTTATGAGGTGTCAAAGTTTCATTTTTGCTCATTTTTTCCACCCCTTCCTGCCCTGTCATGCCAAGACGAACGCTTCCACGACACCAACTCACAGAATCACTCACTGTCACCCCCTGAATACAATTGTGAAAAATCAAGCCATCTGGGATGAGCCTGACCAAAGAGTCACCACACCCCTAGCTCAAGGATTTAGGCTTCATTGGAGCCCCCACCAGGCCCCAGAAGGGACACCAGAAAGATTCTACTTAACTTGGAGATATCAAACCGCACGGTTTCTAGGGTGGTGAGTAGAGCAGGGCCTGGTAATTTGGGGGTCCCTATCTATCTGCCCCAGGGGCCGAGAGAAAGCCGTGCTGTGCCGTCAAACCTAATAACCTGGCTCAAAAAACAACTAACAGATGGAAGGTCTTTGATGAGATAGGCTCTTCCCAGGTTTGCTAGCACCTCCTACCACAGGAAGCTGCATTAGCAAATTTGGGCCAGATTAAACCAACGTCTCAGAGTTATGAGGTTCAAAGTTTTCATTTTTGCTCATTTTTTCCACCCCTTCCTGCCCCCTGTCATGCAGACGAACGCTCCAGCGACACCAAACTCACAGAATTCCACCTCATGTCACCCCCTGAATGACATTTGTGAAAATCAGCCCTCTGGGATGAGCCTGAGCAAAGATCCCAACCCTAGCTCAAGGATTTAGGCTTCATGGAGCCCCACCAGGCCCAAAGAGAACACCAGTAAAGATTCTACTTAACTTGGAGATATCAAACCGCACAGTTTCTAGGGTGTGAGTAGGAGAAGGGCCCTGGTAATTTGGGGTCCCTATCTGCCCCAGGGGCCGAGAGAAAGCCGTGCTGTGCCGTCAACCTAATAACCGGTCCAAAAACAACTAACAGATGGAAGGTCTTTGAGAGATAGGCTTCCTTCCAGGTTTGTAGCACCTTACCACAGGAAGCTGCATAGCAAATTTGGGCCAGATTAAAACCAAACGTCTCAGAGTTATGAGGGTGTCAAAGTTTCATTTTTGCTCATTTTTCCACCCCCTTCTGCCCCTGTCATCGCCAAGACGAAACGCTCCAGCGACACCAAACTCACAGAATCCACTCACTGTCACCCCCCTGAATGACATTTGTGAAAATCAGCCCTCTGGGATGAGCCTGACCAAAGATCCCAACCCTAGCTCAAGGATTTAGGCTTCATGGAGCCCCACCAGGAGCCCAAGAGACACCAGTAAAGATTCTACTTAACTTGGAGATATCAAACCGCACGGTTTCTAGGGTGTGAGTAGAGCAGGCCCTGGTAATTCGGGGTCCCTATCTGCCCCAGGGGCCGAGAGAAAGCCGTGCTGTGCCGTCAAACCTAATAACCGGTCCAAAAACAACTAACAGATGGAAGGGTCTTTGAGAGATGGGCTCTTCCAGGTTTGTAGCACCTTACCACAGGAAGCTGCATAGCAAATTTGGGCCAGATTAAACCAAACGTCTCAGAGTTATGAGGTGTCAAAGTTTCATTTTTGCTCATTTTTCCACCCCTTCCTGCCCCTGTCATGCCAAGACGAAACGCTCCAGCGACACCAAACTCACAGAATCCACTCACTGTCACCCCCTGAATTACAATGTTGAAAATCAGCCCTCTGGGATGAGCCTGACCAAAGATCCCAACCCTAGCTCAAGGATTTAGGCTTCATGGAGCCCCACCAGGCCCAAAGAGACACCAGTAAGATTCTACTTAACTTGGAGATATCAAACCCGCACGGTTTCTAGGGTGTGAGTAGAGCAGGGCCCTGGTAATTAGGGGTCCCTATCTGCCCCAGGGGCCGAGAGAAAAGCCGTGCTGTGCCGTCAAAACCTAATAACCGGTCCAAAAAACAACTAACAGATGGAAGGTCTTTGAGAGATGGGCTCTTCCAGGTTTGTAGCACCTTACCACAGGAAGCTGCATAGCAAATTTGGGCCAGATTAAACCAAACGTCTCAGAGTTATGAGGTGTCAAAGTTTCATTTTTGCTCATTTTTCCACCCCTTCCTGCCCCTGTCATGCCAAGACGAAACGCTCCAGCGATACCAAACTCACAGAATCCACTCACTGTCACCCCCTGAATTACAATTGTGAAAATCAGCCCTCTGGGATGAGCCTGACCAAAGATCCCAACCCTAGCTCAAGGATTTAGGCTTCATGGAGCCCCACCAGGCCCAAAGAGACACCAGTAAAGATTCTACTTAACTTGGAGATATCAAAAACCGCAACGGTTTCTAGGGTGTTGAGTAGAGCAGGCCCTGGTAATTAGGGGTCCCTATCTGCCCCAGGGGCCGAGAGAAAGCCGTGCTGTGCCGTCAAACCTAATAACCCGGTCCAAAAACAACTAACAGATGGAAGGTCTTTGAGAGATAGGCTCTTCCAGGTTGTAGCACCCTTACCACAGGAAGCTGCATAGCAAATTTGGGCCAGATTAAACCAAACGTCCTCAGAGTTATGAGGTGTCAAAGTTTCATTTTTTGATCATTTTTCCACCCCCTTCCTGCCCCTGTCACGCCAAGACGAAAACGCTCCAGCGACACCAAACTCACAGAATCACTCACTGTCACCCCCTGAATGACAATTTGTGAAAATCAGCCCTCTGGGATGAGCCTGACCAAAGATCCCAACCCTAGCTCAAGGATTTAGGCTTCATGGAGCCCCACCAGGCCCAAAGAGACACCAGTAAAGATTCTACTTAACTTGGAGATATCAAACCGCACGGTTTCTAGGGTGTGAGTAGAGCAGGCCCTGGTAATTTGGGGTCCCTATCTGCCCCAGGGGCCGAGAGAAAGCCGTGCTGTGCCGTCAAACCTAATAACCGGTCCAAAAACAACTAACAGATGGAAGGTCTTTGAGAGATAGGCTCTTCCAGGTTTGTAGCACCTTACCACAGGAAGCTGCATAGCAAATTTGGGCCGATTAAACCAAACGTCTCAGAGTTATGAGGTGTCAAAGTTTCATTTTTGACTCATTTTTCCACCCCTTCCTGCCCCTGTCATGCCAAGACGAAACGCTCCAGCGACACCAAACTCAACAGAATCCCCTCACTGTCACCCCCTGAATGACATTTGTAAAAATCAGCCCTCTGGGATGAGCCTGACCAAAGATCCCAACCTAGCTCAAGGATTTAGGCTTCATGGAGCCCCACCAGGCCCAAGAGACACCAGTAAAGATTCTACTTAACTTGGAGATATCAAACCGCACGGTTTCTAGGGTGTGAGAAGAGCAGGCCCTGGTAATTTGGGGTCCCTATCTGCCCCAGGGGCCGAGAGAAAGCCGTGCTGTGCCGTCAAACCTAATAACCGGTCCAAAAAACAACTAACAGATGGAAGGTCTTTGAGAGATAGGCTCTTCCAGGTTTGTAGCACCTTACCACAGGAAGCTGCATAGCAAATTTGGGCCAGATTAAACCAAACGTCTCAGAGTTATGAGGTGTCAAAGTTTCATTTTTGATCATTTTTCCACCCCTTCCTGCCCCTGTCATGCCAAGACGAAACGCTCCAGCGACACCAAACTCACAGAATCCACTCACTGTCACCCCCTGAATGACATTTGTAAAAATCAGCCCTCTGGGATGAGCCTGACCAAAGATCCCAACCCTAGCTCAAGGATTTAGGCTTCATGGAGCCCCACCAGGCCAAAGAGACACCAGTAAAGATTCTACTTAACTTGGAGATATCAAACCGCACGGTTTCTAGGGTGTGAGTAGAGAAGGCCCTGGTAATTTGGGGTCCCTATCTGCCCCAGGGGCCGAGAGAAAGCCGTGCTGTGCCGTCAAACCTAATAACCGGTCCAAAAACAACTAACAGATGGAAGGTCTTTGAGAGATAGGCTCTTCCAGGTTTGTAGCACCTTACCACAGGAAGCTGCATAGCAAATTTGGGCCAGATTAAACCAAACGTCTCAGAGTTATGAGGTGTCAAAGTTTCATTTTTGCTCATTTTTCCACCCCTTCCTGCCCCTGTCACGCCAAGACGAAACGCTCCAGCGAAACCAAACTCTCAGAATCCACTCACTGTCACCCCCTGAATGACATTTGTGAAAATCAGCCCTCTGGGATGAGCCTGACCAAAGATCCCAACCCTAGCTCAAGGATTTAGGCTTCATGGAGCCCCACCAGGCCCAAAGAGACACCAGTAAAGATTCTACTTAACTTGGAGATATCAAACCGCACGGTTTCTAGGGTGTGAGTAGAGCAGGCCCTGGTAATTCGGGGTCCCTATCTGCCCCAGGGGCCGAGAGAAAGCCGTGCTGTGCCGTCAAACCTAATAACCGGTCCAAAAACAACTAACAGATGGAAGGTCTTTGAGAGATGGGCTCTTCCAGGTTTGTAGCACCTTACCACAGGAAGCTGCATAGCAAATTTGGGCCAGATTAAACCAAACGTCTCAGAGTTATGAGGTGTCAAAGTTTCATTTTTGATCATTTTTCCACCCCTTCCTGCCCCTGTCATGCCAAGACGAAACGCTCCAGCGACACCAAACTCACAGAATCCACTCACTGTCACCCCCTGAATTACAATTGTGAAAATCAGCCCTCTGGGATGAGCCTGACCAAAGATCCCAACCCTAGCTCAAGGATTTAGGCTTCATGGAGCCCCACCAGGCCCAAAGAGACACCAGTAAAGATTCTACTTAACTTGGAGATATCAAACCGCACGGTTTCTAGGGTGTGAGTAGAGCAGGCCCTGGTAATTAGGGGTCCCTATCTGCCCCAGGGGCCGAGAGAAAGCCGTGCTGTGCCGTCAAACCTAATAACCGGTCCAAAAACAACTAACAGATGGAAGGTCTTTGAGAGATGGGCTCTTCCAGGTTTGTAGCACCTTACCACAGGAAGCTGCATAGCAAATTTGGGCCAGATTAAACCAAACGTCTCAGAGTTATGAGGTGTCAAAGTTTCATTTTTGCTAATTTTTCCACCCCTTCCTGCCCCTGTCATGCCAAGACGAAACGCTCCAGCGACACCAAACTCACAGAATCCACTCACTGTCACCCCCTGAATTACAATTGTGAAAATCAGCCCTCTGGGATGAGCCTGACCAAAGATCCCAACCCTAGCTCAAGGATTTAGGCTTCATGGAGCCCCACCAGGCCCAAAGAGACACCAGTAAAGATTCTACTTAACTTGGAGATATCAAACCGCACGGTTTCTAGGGTGTGAGTAGAGCAGGCCCTGGTAATTAGGGGTCCCTATCTGCCCCAGGGGCCGAGAGAAAGCCGTGCTGTGCCGTCAAACCTAATAACCGGTCCAAAAACAACTAACAGATGGAAGGTCTTTGAGAGATAGGCTCTTCCAGGTTTGTAGCACCTTACCACAGGAAGCTGCATAGCAAATTTGGGCCAGATTAAACCAAACGTCTCAGAGTTATGAGGTGTCAAAGTTTCATTTTTGATCATTTTTCCACCCCTTCCTGCCCCTGTCACGCCAAGACGAAACGCTCCAGCGACACCAAACTCACAGAATCCACTCACTGTCACCCCCTGAATGACATTTGTGAAAATCAGCCCTCTGGGATGAGCCTGACCAAAGATCCCAACCCTAGCTCAAGGATTTAGGCTTCATGGAGCCCCACCAGGCCCAAAGAGACACCAGTAAAGATTCTACTTAACTTGGAGATATCAAACCGCACGGTTTCTAGGGTGTGAGTAGAGCAGGGCCCTGGTAATTTGGGGTCCCTATCTGCCCCAGGGGCCGAGAGAAAGCCGTGCTGTGCCGTCAAACCTAATAACCGGTCCAAAAACAACTAACAGATGGAAGGTCTTTGAGAGATAGGCTCTTCCAGGTTTGTAGCACCTTACCACAGGAAGCTGCATAGCAAATTTGGGCCAGATTAAACCAAACGTCTCAGAGTTATGAGGTGTCAAAGTTTCATTTTTGCTCATTTTTCCACCCCTTCCTGCCCCTGTCATGCCAAGACGAAACGCTCCAGCGACACCAAACTCACAGAATCCACTCACTGTCACCCCCTGAATGACATTTGTGAAAATCAGCCCTCTGGGATGAGCCTGACCAAAGATCCCAACCCTAGCTCAAGGATTTAGGCTTCATGGAGCCCCACCAGGCCCAAAGAGACACCAGTAAAGATTCTACTTAACTTGGAGATATCAAACCGCACGGTTTCTAGGGTGTGAGAAGAGCAGGCCCTGGTAATTTGGGGTCCCTATCTGCCCCAGGGGCCGAGAGAAAGCCGTGCTGTGCCGTCAAACCTAATGTTGTGCCAGTTCAGACGTGACAGAAAGCGGTAACGGACTACGTTACCCATGATGCAATGTGGTCAAAATGGCCACCAACTCATGTGGTCAAAATGGCCACCAACTCCCATCACGCAACACGGCAAAATGGCCGCCGATCAAGGAAACAGCATCAATTCGGGACGTAACGGACTGCGTTACCCATGATGCAATGTGGTCAAAATGGCCACCAACTCCCATCACGCAACACGGCAAAATGGCCGCCGATCAAGATAAGGTTGCTATGGTGATGGCTATAAAAGCCGATCACACACGATGAGCTTCCTTCTTCCCTGGCTTTTAGCCAACCCGAGAAGACACGCACAGCTGATTCCGTTGGGGTGATTCCCCGCCACGTGTTCGATTGCTCGCTGGACCGAGATTTTTCGACGCAACGGTTATTCCCTGCTTTATAACAGGAGGTCGACTTAAATAAGTACTTTTAAATTCCCTCTGATCAAAAGACTGAGAGACGCCGCATCTCCCACTGATCGAAGAGGACCCCGCTTTTGTCTGGCCAACAAAGCGACTGTTGAACCCGGAGGAAGAAACGAAGCAGCTTCTTCCCCGTCCCGCTGCAGCCTGTGGACAACTGCGCTCGTCGAAGCGCGTCCAGAAAGCCACACTCGGAGCGTTCCGGACCAGCCCCGAGGCATCTCAAAGTAACGGGGTTTTCCCCCTTTCATTTCTGTCTCACCAACAGGGTGTTTAGAAGTGCCTGGGCAGGCGGTAGAACTTTGTAGGTGTTGGTTAATGCTTTTATTCCACGACGAAGTTGGAATTATTTTGCTGAACATTTTCTTTGTATGTGCATGCATTTTACAATTGATTTGCTGTGTTGATTTGTGATCCATCAAGAACCCCGCCGTGGGTTACCGATTTATCTCTTTTCATCTTCTTCCCTGCTTCCCCCCTCTCTCTCTTTTCGCTCCTTATCAGTTTAATTTCTTTGTCCGAGCTCAAGTCGCGGGCTTTGCTTTAAACTCCTAGTTAGCCCCCCCCTCTCGAAACGAGGCATTGTCCCATCAGCGTAAGCGTGGTTACGTTATTAGGACCTCCCCTCATACGTCATCGTAGCAGCCATCTTGGGAGGGTCACGTGTATCTGGACTGTAGGTAGCTTAGCTGAACTAGCTTTGTGTAAGACATCAAAGCGTCCAGTGAGATTCCCGAAGCTGTTCTGTCTGTCAATGCTGATACGTGAAATGCCGATGTTTCGAGGGCGGTGTTAAACAACTTTGAGTTAAGTTAAGATCTGCTAACCGCTCATTTTAATCCATTGTTTATTTTTGTTTTGTTTTTTATTTCCACATATATATTTTGCATGTTTTAGTTTAGTAATGAGTAAGAATTCCAAAGTTGTTTGAATCAGAGAATTACTGTAACAGGGAATTGCTTTTGGTTCAATAAAACCAACCACTGCGGAATAGACATTGTTTTGTGTTCAGTCCAATTCACAGTTGCCTGGGTATTCAGAAATCAGAGCTAACCTCCTTTGGAGTTAACATCTGACATTAATACAGAGACAATATCATTGGATGGTGATAAGGAATAAGGATTTAAACTCTAATTGCAGTTACATTGGGGTTCTCACAGCCTGCTGGATAAACCTGGTCGGTTAACAGTCCGACCTGATCATTTATTCCAGCATAAATGAGTTCATAACAGAAAGTTAACTAATGCATTAGTGGTATAAATACTTATAAGCTTATAGCTAACATCACCACCATTTGAACTATATTTGTTATAGCGAAATTTTGAGTTGAATGATTTATTATTTAAATTATAATACCAAATTATAATTAATAATAATAATAAGCATATTCAACCAGCTTATGGCATAGCATAAATTGGCTTTTCCCGGTGTGGGCTGGAGTCTACTTATTGGCGTTCCTTTAGACTAAATCGAATAACCAGCAACTTATGAATTGAATGAACACAATCCATATTCCAGCATTTTGACTGCTCACCTTGCCAAAAGGACTATTCAGTCATAATTGATTAAGGAGGTATCATTACTAAATATATACGTGTTTGTGGTGGTTTGAGGTTGTTAACCTGAGGTTTGAATATTGATTTCTAGACTGGAAGTCAGCTAGATTGAAATACACAGCAGCCAGCGTCTGCTACTTGTCAATCAGAGTCTGTGTCGTGTTCTGCTTTGGAAAGAGAGACCTTGCCTCCATCTGGTGGCCAGGATAGGTAGTTGCAGTCACGGTTTTAAAGACAGCTTAGATCGCTCAGTGTCCCGGAGGGACAGTTTTGAAAGTCAGTTTCTTTAAACTTACCTTACGGTTCCGCCCTTTTGCCTTCTCTAATTTTATTTTATTCATTTTTTTTTCTCCTCCTTTATCCCCTTCTGCTCATCATAAGTGGTCAAAATTGAGCTGTGATTTTGAAACTAAGGTTGCAATTTAGCGGTTTTTAACTGTCATTCTTTGCCACCTCTGAAGCTCCAAAACACTTTGCTATTTTCCACACATGTGTAGAGCACCTGTTCTGAAATAACTTACATCACAAACAAAGCCACAGCTTTATCACTTAATTACTGGCCGAAAGGTTAGTGGTCCATGTCACTCAAAGTTAATTTTCTCAAAGTTAAACAAGCATATTAACCGTTCCTAAAACTAAGGAGTTGTAAGTCGCAGGGTTGATTTTCCCCTGCGCAGCCTAATTAAACGCACGTATTTGAATCCACTTACTGCAGGTAAAGTGAGTCATAGTGCGTGTTTGCTGTTAACAGTTAAAGTGAAGCCACTTAACAGTTGTTGTTAGCAGTTGTTGTTTAGCGCCGAGCTAAATTAAAGTGTATGCGTTGTTGCTTAGTGCTAAGCTAAAATACAGCGTTGTTATTTGTTGTCTGTCGTTTAGCGCTGAGCTAAACTACAGTGTTACTTGTTGCGTTGTTATCCATAGCTGACACAGAATGGATAGTGAAGATTCCTCAGTGTTTAGGTCTGAAGGAGCTGAAGGTCCAAACCATTCCATTGGAATGGAGGCCCAGGATGTCATTAGCTCACTGCTTAAAATGACACCGGACGAACAAACCCGTCTGAATCAGTTTAGCATAGAAGACTGTGAGAGGAGAATTCAGGAATTGGTGGAGGAGGTCCAGAGCAAACCTAAACATAGATTGGTAGCAGATGTTTTGGGTGAATTAACTGCGTTATACCACCGAAGGTTAACGCTAGAGACCGATCTGCGTAACAGAGAGGCTGAGATGCGGATCGCAGCTGAGGGAAGAATCAGGGAGCTAGAACAGAGAAATGTTCAGGGCAGCTGTCATCTCACAGAGGAGCGAGAGGAGGATCGCATTAGCTTGCAGACAGAAGGATCTGAGTGTGAGAACTCCAAAGGAAAACATGGAGATCACACCTGGAGGACATTGGATGAACTGGGCCCTCAGACACCTTCTGAGCGAAGGGTAAGCGAAGGTCAGGACAGATATAGCAGTGTGATACGGAAAGAAATGCCTAAACAACTTAGGGTGGCAATCAGGACTGATCCACATGATGTAAATCATGGGAAAACACCTGCTTCCCACCTGACCCCTGACACGGTCCGCTGTGATCTTTTCCCCCCACCAGGGCGACGAGAGCACCGTTCCTGGAACACAGGTGAACCCCACTCCTCTGAACTGCGTCCACAGACAAGAGTTCATGACAGGGGGGGTCCCCCTGCGTCCCACGAACGGCCGCCGATGCCAGGTAGGTGGTCAGAACTGGAGCCTCCCTCCCATCTTGGTTACCACAGGCTAGAGTCGTCAGGAGAGGACTCAGATGGACCAGCTCCGATCCCTGAACAGGGACTGCGGATGCGTCAACTTGAGTCCCTGGCCCGAGACATAGAGCGTTTTGATCCTAGCAATACAGAATCCACCATTGATGACTATCTCAGAGAGGTAGAGCGCTGTCTGCTAGACTTATATAGCCCCTCAGCTCGAGAAAAGTTGAAGCTTATCTGGAAAACCACGTCCAGAAGTGTCCATGTTTTCATAGAAAGCCTCCCTCCAGCTACACGTGACCGTTATTCAGCTCTTTGTCAGGCTTTAAGAGAAGAATATTCGGCGTTTACAGACCCAGCTTCGGCCACTCTTGGAGCTTTTGCAATTCAGCAAAAGAGAACTGAAGCACCAAAAGAGTACTACCGTCGCTTGCGGGCTGCTTACTTTCAGGGACGAAATGCTCCCGGCTTGGAGGAAGACCACACTTTCAAATCTTTGTTCCTCCATAATCTTCATGAAAGCGTGCGTTATGAGGTTACCATGCATTGTAGAACCAAGAAACTTACGATGCAGGAAATCAGGAAATACGCGCAGGTGGCATGGGAAACACGTGTCCGGCCCAACAAAGGAGCCGATAGTGATAAAAAGGTTCTGCAGATTCAAGCCGAACCAGAAAAGAGTTTAGGTCTGGAGGGACATGAGATGCCTCCCTTCAAACCTAAAACTAGATTTGGTCCTAAGAAGCAACATGATTTTGAGCCGCAGCAGAAGAAAGCTTCCCAGGATAGGAGAGGTCAGCATGGCAGCATGGAAGGTGAGAGGTTTCAAAAATGGCACAGGCCGGATCCAGCCCGAGACGGTAAGCAAACTGACTGGCCAGAAAGGTCGAAAAGCACACATGACAACAAAGGCTGGAACCTGCGCATGGAGGAGTCAATGAGAAAGGAGATAGAGGAGACTTTTCGCAGGTTGCTAGCCGAAACAGTGCGTCAGATCGCGCCGCAGCCGTCCCAGCCATCATCCAATCCTGTCGACCCTCCAGGTAAGCCAGGCCCAAAACCCCAGCCAGCATGACTAGGCGTGGAACAGGCTTCCCCTTCTAACAGAGTTTATCTGATTAAGGGGGGGGACCAACCGAAAATTCACCGACAACCTTCTAAGATCCCATCAGCAGGTGATCAGAAAGCCCCTTTTCTAAGGTTTCTAGGTGAGCTAAACCATCATGAAAATGCACACCGCTTATACTGCTCGACAGTTATCGGAGGATGTGTAACTGCAAATGCTCTTTTAGACACGGGTTCCGAGATCAGTCTAATGTGCTCAGATTTGTTTGATGAGGTGACCAGAGCTATGGTGTCTCTTGGGAAACCGTTCCAGGTGGAGACCTGTAACGTGGGCATCACTAGCTACACTCAGGATCAGTCATGCATCACCAAACGGGCGTGGTTAGACATCACTTTCCGTGACATGACCCTGGTGCACCCCATCTACATATGTACTTTGGACACAGAACCTTTTCTTGTGGGTCAGGACCTGTTGAACAGGTTAGCCCCACTCATTGACTGCTATCATGGTCATCTTTGGGCCCAAGTAGGGACTCCCAAGCCCCTCACTTCTGGAAGTGGACTGTCCGTCCCTATCAACCAGGTGACATGCTCCGAGGAGCCCAAAGAACTTTTAGCACCATTTCTGCCTTCCACAGAGCCGATTTCCAAATCCTCTGACACACCCCTGCTTGAGCTGAACAACCGCTCAGCTTACCTTTTAGTGGAGAATCCAACTCGCATGCCGATCCAAGTGGTGGCGAAGAAACCTCTTGGGGTGCTCATCGAAAGCTCTTTCCACGACTTTGAGTTGAGCATTCCCGTCATCGGAGACCTGCCCTTATTCTTGACTGGCAGACAGGACTCTCCAGACACCGTGTTTACCTTTCCTTCCAGCATGATCCAAATCAGGCGACATGAAGCTCGGCCTGCTGGATCCATTTGTGGTGCAACGCTTGAAGCTGAAGGAAATCTGTTGGTGTATGCGATAGCAACCAACCCAACAGAACCAGCACCAAATCAACCAGAGAATTGGGACTCACCCACTGAGCCCTGCCCTGGCTTCGAAACAGAAATTATGCAACAGCTGGGAAAAGCTGATGCACTGACCACTGAAACAGAGGAAACGGCACTTAAGGAGCTGTTTTATGAGTTTCAGCCCATTCAGCCCAAAGATTCAAACGAACTTGGGATCCCACTGACACACATCCATGACTCACCAGTAGGAGAACACAGAAGCTGCAAAGCTAATCTGAAAACTCTCCAACAGGTGGCGTCCCGGCCCTTAACGGCCCAGGACACCCAGGAGTATGTACAAGGCTGCTTAACCTGCAGCCAGTTACAACCCACACGGCCACTAGACCGAGCCCTGCTTCAGCAAAGGGGGGTTACATTTCCGTGGTCACATTTGCAGACTGACTGGATCGGTCCAGTCCCCAAATCGTCAAGAGGTAACAGATATCTTTTGACAATAACAGGCAGTTTCACAGAATGGGTCGAATGTCTGCCGGCACCGAATGACACCGCTGTCACCACAGCAGCCCTGCTGCTAAATCACGTTTTCAGCCGGTGGGGCCTTCCCCTGTCCATCGACTCGGACAGAGGAACGTCAAACATTATGACCGTGCTTTTCAACATGTTGGGCGTGGAAGTTAAATTCCACATCACCTACCGCCCACAGTCATCCGGACAGGTGGAGCGAATGAACTGCACCGTGGTCAGCATGTCAAAGGAACATGCCAGCAGCCATGACAGGGACCGGGATACAAAGCTTCCCCTGGTCCTAATGCTAGTCCGCTCTACCTCACCATGCTCCACAGGGGTGACACTTTTCCAGATGATGACAGGAAGGCAAAGGACACTTCCCCTGAATCTCATCTACCAGCCCGAAGACGTCAGTGTGACAACCGTCTACACGGCACACCAGTGCGTCACTGACTTAAAAGACCGTCTCCGAACGACTTTCGCGTGGCCTCGAAAGAACCTAGAAGCCAGCGTGCAAAGTCCAGAGTACAAATGGGTTCATGCGAACCAAATTAAATCGTCCACCAAACTCTCCTCGCAGGGAAGGGAGCCTAACTCCGCCCCCGCCGAAGAGAACAATGCATAGCATTAAATAGGACAAGTGCATGTTCAATCAGGACACTTTAAACATGCACTAAATAAAGCAAGTGTCCATACATAACTTCACGTCTATAATTTCACACTCAGCCATAACACCATGCATTGCTTTGGAAACGCTCACGGAAGTGGTAAAGAATGACATGATGTATACTCAGGTTGTTAGAGATTTAATGCAGGACCTCACTCGAGAGGTTAGTTCATCCATAAATAGCCTTGCTGAAGGACGGATTCCTCCGTACCTGGTACCAGTAGATTTGGTTGAAAAGGTTCTCAAATCTGCCTCTAGTGAAACACTGCAACCACCACAAACGCACCTGGCGTACAGCCTAGGTAGTGCAATTCCGATATTTGTAAATCCTGACAACTTGGAGATAGGATTTATGCTAAACCTTCCCATCATTGAAAGAGCTAATGTGTATAGGCTTAAATCAGTATTGAATGTCGGTTTTTGGCAAGGTGAGACCCACGTACACCTACAAACTCCCTCAATATTGGCCTATCATGATGCTGATCCCAAACTTTATTTAGTCCCTAATTTGGATTTGTGTACCAAAACCAAAGACATCCACTGGGTATGCTCAAGCAACCCATTTATCAGAGATTGAAATAATAGATGTCTTTAAGGGATACAATTTCAGCATTGATGTCGGCATTGAAAGACAGCTTTTACTTGCAGGCACCCAGCTGATTAAATTCAGTCTCACTCCATCAGAGTAGAGCTCGGTCCCTCTGCTTCGCTTCCCCAGAGCTACAGAGCCGACCGACACTCACATTATGACCATTATTGTGGTTCTCCTTGTATTTGGATGGGCCATCACTACCGCGATGGCGTATGCAGCATACAAGCAGATCAAACAGTTGCAAATCAGGATTGACGCCCTCACCTTTGTCGCTCCCAGGTTCGTAGCACCAGCTCCTTGAAGGCCATAAGCTGATTAGACTACGAACCGCTGTCTCTTTCCTTTCCCTTTTTCCCTCTCTCCTTTCTTTGGTTCAAAGTTCAAACCTGATGACCAATGAATGTATTGACAATGGTGATTGTGAAGTTTGCATTTTTTTTTTTTTTTTTTTTTTTTTTTTTATTATTATTACTTTATTGTTGCCTTATTAGCCAATAGAAATGACTAGCTATAGCTTAGTCCTGCCCAGGCTAGGTCACTGACCCAGGCACAATGAAGGTTTTGTTTTTCCTCCTCTTGGATGATGAACTGAACTGCATGAATCCCAATGGACTACTAGAAAGACTATTAGGTTGTTCCACTCATGCACAACGGATTTTCGTCACGCCAGAATGGACTTGGTTGTAGCTTTAAAGACTGTGACCAGCATCCCACTCTTCAAAGCTAAAGGGGGGTATGTTGTGCCAGTTCAGACGTGACAGAAAGCGG
The DNA here is from genome assembly GCF_011125445.2 of Fundulus heteroclitus. Lineage (NCBI taxonomy): Eukaryota > Metazoa > Chordata > Actinopteri > Cyprinodontiformes > Fundulidae > Fundulus > Fundulus heteroclitus. The sequence continues at coordinate 14,900 of NW_023397286.1, forward strand.
TAACGGACTACGTTACCCATGATGCAATGTGGTCAAAATGGCCACCAACTCATGTGGTCAAAATGGCCACCAACTCCCATCACGCAACACGGCAAAATGGCCGCCGATCAAGGAAACAGCATCAATTCGGGACGTAACGGACTGCGTTACCCATGATGCAATGTGGTCAAAATGGCCACCAACTCCCATCACGCAACACGGCAAAATGGCCGCCGATCAAGATAAGGTTGCTATGGTGATGGCTATAAAAGCCGATCACACACGATGAGCTTCCTTCTTCCCTGGCTTTTAGCCAACCCGAGAAGACACGCACAGCTGATTCCGTTGGGGTGATTCCCCGCCACGTGTTCGATTGCTCGCTGGACCGAGATTTTTCGACGCAACGGTTATTCCCTGCTTTATAACAGGAGGTCGACTTAAATAAGTACTTTTAAATTCCCTCTGATCAAAAGACTGAGAGACGCCGCATCTCCCACTGATCGAAGAGGACCCCGCTTTTGTCTGGCCAACAAAGCGACTGTTGAACCCGGAGGAAGAAACGAAGCAGCTTCTTCCCCGTCCCGCTGCAGCCTGTGGACAACTGCGCTCGTCGAAGCGCGTCCAGAAAGCCACACTCGGAGCGTTCCGGACCAGCCCCGAGGCATCTCAAAGTAACGGGGTTTTCCCCCTTTCATTTCTGTCTCACCAACAGGGTGTTTAGAAGTGCCTGGGCAGGCGGTAGAACTTTGTAGGTGTTGGTTAATGCTTTTATTCCACGACGAAGTTGGAATTATTTTGCTGAACATTTTCTTTGTATGTGCATGCATTTTACAATTGATTTGCTGTGTTGATTTGTGATCCATCAAGAACCCCGCCGTGGGTTACCGATTTATCTCTTTTCATCTTCTTCCCTGCTTCCCCCCTCTCTCTCTTTTCGCTCCTTATCAGTTTAATTTCTTTGTCCGAGCTCAAGTCGCGGGCTTTGCTTTAAACTCCTAGTTAGCCCCCCCCTCTCGAAACGAGGCATTGTCCCATCAGCGTAAGCGTGGTTACGTTATTAGGACCTCCCCTCATACGTCATCGTAGCAGCCATCTTGGGAGGGTCACGTGTATCTGGACTGTAGGTAGCTTAGCTGAACTAGCTTTGTGTAAGACATCAAAGCGTCCAGTGAGATTCCCGAAGCTGTTCTGTCTGTCAATGCTGATACGTGAAATGCCGATGTTTCGAGGGCGGTGTTAAACAACTTTGAGTTAAGTTAAGATCTGCTAACCGCTCATTTTAATCCATTGTTTATTTTTGTTTTGTTTTTTATTTCCACATATATATTTTGCATGTTTTAGTTTAGTAATGAGTAAGAATTCCAAAGTTGTTTGAATCAGAGAATTACTGTAACAGGGAATTGCTTTTGGTTCAATAAAACCAACCACTGCGGAATAGACATTGTTTTGTGTTCAGTCCAATTCACAGTTGCCTGGGTATTCAGAAATCAGAGCTAACCTCCTTTGGAGTTAACATCTGACATTAATACAGAGACAATATCATTGGATGGTGATAAGGAATAAGGATTTAAACTCTAATTGCAGTTACATTGGGGTTCTCACAGCCTGCTGGATAAACCTGGTCGGTTAACAGTCCGACCTGATCATTTATTCCAGCATAAATGAGTTCATAACAGAAAGTTAACTAATGCATTAGTGGTATAAATACTTATAAGCTTATAGCTAACATCACCACCATTTGAACTATATTTGTTATAGCGAAATTTTGAGTTGAATGATTTATTATTTAAATTATAATACCAAATTATAATTAATAATAATAATAAGCATATTCAACCAGCTTATGGCATAGCATAAATTGGCTTTTCCCGGTGTGGGCTGGAGTCTACTTATTGGCGTTCCTTTAGACTAAATCGAATAACCAGCAACTTATGAATTGAATGAACACAATCCATATTCCAGCATTTTGACTGCTCACCTTGCCAAAAGGACTATTCAGTCATAATTGATTAAGGAGGTATCATTACTAAATATATACGTGTTTGTGGTGGTTTGAGGTTGTTAACCTGAGGTTTGAATATTGATTTCTAGACTGGAAGTCAGCTAGATTGAAATACACAGCAGCCAGCGTCTGCTACTTGTCAATCAGAGTCTGTGTCGTGTTCTGCTTTGGAAAGAGAGACCTTGCCTCCATCTGGTGGCCAGGATAGGTAGTTGCAGTCACGGTTTTAAAGACAGCTTAGATCGCTCAGTGTCCCGGAGGGACAGTTTTGAAAGTCAGTTTCTTTAAACTTACCTTACGGTTCCGCCCTTTTGCCTTCTCTAATTTTATTTTATTCATTTTTTTTTCTCCTCCTTTATCCCCTTCTGCTCATCATAAGTGGTCAAAATTGAGCTGTGATTTTGAAACTAAGGTTGCAATTTAGCGGTTTTTAACTGTCATTCTTTGCCACCTCTGAAGCTCCAAAACACTTTGCTATTTTCCACACATGTGTAGAGCACCTGTTCTGAAATAACTTACATCACAAACAAAGCCACAGCTTTATCACTTAATTACTGGCCGAAAGGTTAGTGGTCCATGTCACTCAAAGTTAATTTTCTCAAAGTTAAACAAGCATATTAACCGTTCCTAAAACTAAGGAGTTGTAAGTCGCAGGGTTGATTTTCCCCTGCGCAGCCTAATTAAACGCACGTATTTGAATCCACTTACTGCAGGTAAAGTGAGTCATAGTGCGTGTTTGCTGTTAACAGTTAAAGTGAAGCCACTTAACAGTTGTTGTTAGCAGTTGTTGTTTAGCGCCGAGCTAAATTAAAGTGTATGCGTTGTTGCTTAGTGCTAAGCTAAAATACAGCGTTGTTATTTGTTGTCTGTCGTTTAGCGCTGAGCTAAACTACAGTGTTACTTGTTGCGTTGTTATCCATAGCTGACACAGAATGGATAGTGAAGATTCCTCAGTGTTTAGGTCTGAAGGAGCTGAAGGTCCAAACCATTCCATTGGAATGGAGGCCCAGGATGTCATTAGCTCACTGCTTAAAATGACACCGGACGAACAAACCCGTCTGAATCAGTTTAGCATAGAAGACTGTGAGAGGAGAATTCAGGAATTGGTGGAGGAGGTCCAGAGCAAACCTAAACATAGATTGGTAGCAGATGTTTTGGGTGAATTAACTGCGTTATACCACCGAAGGTTAACGCTAGAGACCGATCTGCGTAACAGAGAGGCTGAGATGCGGATCGCAGCTGAGGGAAGAATCAGGGAGCTAGAACAGAGAAATGTTCAGGGCAGCTGTCATCTCACAGAGGAGCGAGAGGAGGATCGCATTAGCTTGCAGACAGAAGGATCTGAGTGTGAGAACTCCAAAGGAAAACATGGAGATCACACCTGGAGGACATTGGATGAACTGGGCCCTCAGACACCTTCTGAGCGAAGGGTAAGCGAAGGTCAGGACAGATATAGCAGTGTGATACGGAAAGAAATGCCTAAACAACTTAGGGTGGCAATCAGGACTGATCCACATGATGTAAATCATGGGAAAACACCTGCTTCCCACCTGACCCCTGACACGGTCCGCTGTGATCTTTTCCCCCCACCAGGGCGACGAGAGCACCGTTCCTGGAACACAGGTGAACCCCACTCCTCTGAACTGCGTCCACAGACAAGAGTTCATGACAGGGGGGGTCCCCCTGCGTCCCACGAACGGCCGCCGATGCCAGGTAGGTGGTCAGAACTGGAGCCTCCCTCCCATCTTGGTTACCACAGGCTAGAGTCGTCAGGAGAGGACTCAGATGGACCAGCTCCGATCCCTGAACAGGGACTGCGGATGCGTCAACTTGAGTCCCTGGCCCGAGACATAGAGCGTTTTGATCCTAGCAGTACAGAATCCACCATTGATGACTATCTCAGAGAGGTAGAGCGCTGTCTGCTAGACTTATATAGCCCCTCAGCTCGAGAAAAGTTGAAGCTTATCTGGAAAACCACGTCCAGAAGTGTCCATGTTTTCATAGAAAGCCTCCCTCCAGCTACACGTGACCGTTATTCAGCTCTTTGTCAGGCTTTAAGAGAAGAATATTCGGCGTTTACAGACCCAGCTTCGGCCACTCTTGGAGCTTTTGCAATTCAGCAAAAGAGAACTGAAGCACCAAAAGAGTACTACCGTCGCTTGCGGGCTGCTTACTTTCAGGGACGAAATGCTCCCGGCTTGGAGGAAGACCACACTTTCAAATCTTTGTTCCTCCATAATCTTCATGAAAGCGTGCGTTATGAGGTTACCATGCATTGTAGAACCAAGAAACTTACGATGCAGGAAATCAGGAAATACGCGCAGGTGGCATGGGAAACACGTGTCCGGCCCAACAAAGGAGCCGATAGTGATAAAAAGGTTCTGCAGATTCAAGCCGAACCAGAAAAGAGTTTAGGTCTGGAGGGACATGAGATGCCTCCCTTCAAACCTAAAACTAGATTTGGTCCTAAGAAGCAACATGATTTTGAGCCGCAGCAGAAGAAAGCTTCCCAGGATAGGAGAGGTCAGCATGGCAGCATGGAAGGTGAGAGGTTTCAAAAATGGCACAGGCCGGATCCAGCCCGAGACGGTAAGCAAACTGACTGGCCAGAAAGGTCGAAAAGCACACATGACAACAAAGGCTGGAACCTGCGCATGGAGGAGTCAATGAGAAAGGAGATAGAGGAGACTTTTCGCAGGTTGCTAGCCGAAACAGTGCGTCAGATCGCGCCGCAGCCGTCCCAGCCATCATCCAATCCTGTCGACCCTCCAGGTAAGCCAGGCCCAAAACCCCAGCCAGCATGACTAGGCGTGGAACAGGCTTCCCCTTCTAACAGAGTTTATCTGATTAAGGGGGGGGACCAACCGAAAATTCACCGACAACCTTCTAAGATCCCATCAGCAGGTGATCAGAAAGCCCCTTTTCTAAGGTTTCTAGGTGAGCTAAACCATCATGAAAATGCACACCGCTTATACTGCTCGACAGTTATCGGAGGATGTGTAACTGCAAATGCTCTTTTAGACACGGGTTCCGAGATCAGTCTAATGTGCTCAGATTTGTTTGATGAGGTGACCAGAGCTATGGTGTCTCTTGGGAAACCGTTCCAGGTGGAGACCTGTAACGTGGGCATCACTAGCTACACTCAGGATCAGTCATGCATCACCAAACGGGCGTGGTTAGACATCACTTTCCGTGACATGACCCTGGTGCACCCCATCTACATATGTACTTTGGACACAGAACCTTTTCTTGTGGGTCAGGACCTGTTGAACAGGTTAGCCCCACTCATTGACTGCTATCATGGTCATCTTTGGGCCCAAGTAGGGGACTCCCAAGCCCCTCACTTCTGGAAGTGGACTGTCCGTCCCTATCAACCAGGTGACATGCTCCGAGGAGCCCAAAGAACTTTTAGCACCATTTCTGCCTTCCACAGAGCCGATTCCAAATCCTCTGACACACCCCTGCTTGAGCTGAACAACCGCTCAGCTTACCTTTTAGTGGAGAATCCAACTCGCATGCCGATCCAAGTGGTGGCGAAGAAACCTCTTGGGGTGCTCATCGAAAGCTCTTTCCACGACTTTGAGTTGAGCATTCCCGTCATCGGAGACCTGCCCTTATTCTTGACTGGCAGACAGGACTCTCCAGACACCGTGTTTACCTTTCCTTCCAGCATGATCCAAATCAGGCGACATGAAGCTCGGCCTGCTGGATCCATTTGTGGTGCAACGCTTGAAGCTGAAGGAAATCTGTTGGTGTATGCGATAGCAACCAACCCAACAGAACCAGCACCAAATCAACCAGAGAATTGGGACTCACCCACTGAGCCCTGCCCTGGCTTCGAAACAGAAATTATGCAAACAGCTGGGAAAAGCTGATGCACTGACCACTGAAACAGAGGAAACGGCACTTAAGGAGCTGTTTTATGAGTTTCAGCCCATTCAGCCCAAAGATTCAAACGAACTTGGGATCCCACTGACACACATCCATGACTCACCAGTAGGAGAACACAGAAGCTGCAAAGCTAATCTGAAAACTCTCCAACAGGTGGCGTCCCGGCCCTTAACGGCCCAGGACACCCAGGAGTATGTACAAGGCTGCTTAACCTGCAGCCAGTTACAACCCACACGGCCACTAGACCGAGCCCTGCTTCAGCAAAGGGGGGTTACATTTCCGTGGTCACATTTGCAGACTGACTGGATCGGTCCAGTCCCCAAATCGTCAAGAGGTAACAGATATCTTTTGACAATAACAGGCAGTTTCACAGAATGGGTCGAATGTCTGCCGGCACCGAATGACACCGCTGTCACCACAGCAGCCCTGCTGCTAAATCACGTTTTCAGCCGGTGGGGCCTTCCCCTGTCCATCGACTCGGACAGAGGAACGTCAAACATTATGACCGTGCTTTTTCAACATGTTGGGCGTGGAAGTTAAATTCCACATCACCTACCGCCCACAGTCATCCGGACAGGTGGAGCGAATGAACTGCACCGTGGTCAGCATGTCAAAGGAACATGCCAGCAGCCATGACAGGGACCGGGATACAAAGCTTCCCCTGGTCCTAATGCTAGTCCGCTCTACCTCACCATGCTCCACAGGGGTGACACTTTTCCAGGATGATGACAGGAAGGCAAAGGACACTTCCCCTGAATCTCATCTACCAGCCCGAAGACGTCAGTGTGACAACCGTCTACACGGCACACCAGTGCGGTCACTGACTTAAAGACCGTCTCCGAACGACTTTCGCGTGGCCTCGAAAGACCTAGAAGCCAGGCAATGCAAAGTCCAGAGTAACATGGGTTCATTCGAACCAAACGAATCGTCCACCAAACTTCCTCCTCACAGGGAAGGGAGCCGGAGCCTAACTCCGCCCCGCTGAAGAGAACAATGCATAGCATTAAATAGGACAAGTGCATGTTCATCAATTCAGGACACTTTTAAACCTGCACTAACATAAGTCAAGTGTCCATACATAACTTCACGTCTATAATTTCACACTCCGCCTAACACCATGCCATTGCCTTTGGAAACGCTTCCCGGATAGTGGTTAATAATGACATGATGTGACTCAGGTTGTTAGAGATTTACTTGCAGGACCTCATCCGAGAGGTTAGTCATCCATATACTAGCCTTGCTTGAAGGACGGATTCCTCCGTACCTGGTACCAGTAGATTTGGTTCGAAAGGTTCTCAATCTGCCCTCTAGTGATTGAAACACTGCAACCACCACAAACGCACATGGCGTACAGCCTAGGTAGTGCAATTCCGATATTTGTAAATCCTGACAACTTGGAGATAGGATTTATGCTAAACCTTCCCATCATTGAAAGAGCTAATGTGTATAGGCTTAAATCAGTATTGAATGTCGGTTTTTGGCAAGGTGAGACCCACGTACACCTACAAACTCCCTCAAATTGGCCTATCATGATGCTGATCCCAAACTTTATTTAGTCCCTAATTTGGATTGTGTACCAAAACCAAAGACATCCACTGGTATGCCAAGCAACATTTATCAGAGATTGAAATAATAGATGTCTTTAAGGGATACAATTTCAGCATTGATGTCGGCATTGAAAGACAGCTTTTATAGGCACCCAGCTGATTTTCAGTCTGTACTCCCTCAAGTTGAATCGGATCTGTTCGTTAGAGCTACAGACAGACCGACACTCTACATTATACCATTTTGTGGTTGTCCATGTATTTGTGAATGGATCACTGTGATACGTATGCAATGCAAGCTAGATAAACAGATGCAAACAGGATTTACGAATCACCTTTGTGTCCCAGGTTCGTAGCCCCTCCTTGAAGATAAGCCATTAGATGACAACTGTCTCTTTTTTTTGTTTTCCAATCTCCTTTAAAGAAATTTAAACTGATGACCAATGAATGTATTGACAATGGTGATTGTGAAAGCATTTGCCTTTTTTTTTGAAATTATTATTTTATGATTAAATAGAAATGGAAGGTATAGTTAGTCCTGCCCAGATAGTCAGAAGGTCAATGAAGGTTTTGTTTGACCAATTTTCCTGAAACTGAACTAATGAATGCCAATTACTAAAAGTTATTACATTGTCCACATGACAACGGATTTTGCAAGAATGGACTTGTTGACTTTAAAGACTGTGACCATAATCCCAACTTCAAAGCAAAGGAGATATGTTGTGCCATTCAGACGTGACAGTGGTCAATAAGACTGTTACCCTGATGAATGTGACAAAAAACCACCACTCATGTTATCAAAATGGTATCAACGATGGTAATAACAGTGCAAAACTGCCGATCAAAAAACACACAATTTTTTACGTAACGGATGCGTTTTTAATGATGCAATTTGTGTCAAAATGGCCACCAACTCCATCAGCAACACTCTTGGCTGTTTTTATATATTTGCCTATGGTGATGGATAAAAGCCGTATCCATACTATTTCTTCTTCTTACCTGGCTTTACCACCCGAAAGACACGCCAGCTGATCCATTTTGGATTTAGCCTGTGTTATGATTGCTCCGCTGGACGAGATTTTTGACGCAACGGTTATCTCTTTATAAAAGAGGTCGAACTTACATAAGTACTTGTTAAATCCTCTGATCACAAAGACTGAGAAGCCCATCTCACTGATCATAGGTACCCCATTATCTACCAACAAAAAGACATTGAACCCGGAGGAAGAAATGAAGCATCTTCTTATTTGTACATGCAGCTGTGGACAAATTGTCAAACACATAAAAGCCACACCCTGAGCGGCAGGACACCAAGTCAGAAAACGAGTCTTGATTCCATCTGCTGCATTTCTTCAACCTCTGCTGAGCTAAGGTCATTGTTTTTCAACCTAGACAGGAAAGGAGGAGACAGAAACTATTCGTCAACAACTGATATGAAAATAAGTGTTTAGAGGTTTGGCCTCAATTCTGAATGCCGTAGGGTGCCTCCCAAAACAATTCATACCCCACATTTTTTCAAGTTCAAACCACAAAGTTCAGTTTATTTCACTGACATACTATGTGATGAACCAACACAAAGTAGCACATCAACTTTAAACTGAAGGAAAATAATTTTGCCTGATTTTCATAAATAAATTATTTTTTCAAAAATAAATTTGAAAAATGTAGCATGCATTTTCTTCCTTCCCGATTTACTCCTTTAATAAACCACATGTTGTTGGAATGTTTCAGTTTCAGGTCTTTTGAAATACATTAGATTGCCAAATGTATTCCCTCGCCATTTGAAATCACTGAATTCAAGTATTCCAATCACACCCATGGTCACAGGTAGTAGTAGTAATAATAATAATAATAATAATAATAATAATAATAATAATAATAATAATAATAATAATAATAATAATAATAATAACTTTTATTTTAATGCACTTTTTAACACTTATAATGCACTTTCATCACCTTTACAGGGGTTAAAAATGTTGCACCCAAGCATGCAGAATGTTTCTACATACATTTGTGAAAGAATGGGTCGCTCTCTGGTGCTCAAGGAATTCTGGCATGGCACCGTGAGAGCATGCTGCAAAAGGTCTAGCCTTGAAATATTCTAGCTACTAAATATTCCACGGTGAACTGTTTGTAGTATAGCAAAGTGGAAGCTATCGCGAATTATGGCAGCTCAGCCACAAAATGGTAGGTCATTATATGTTGTAATATGACAAAACGTGAATCAGTTCAAAGAGTGTAAATGCTTTTGCAAGACATTGCTTATGATTCTCCATCACCTACCATACTGACTTGACATGGTCATTGTGTGTTTAACGCTTGAATCAAGAGACTCCACTCCTGTTCTGGTTATGCAGTTCTCAGTCAACCTTTCAAAGAAAAATACCAAAGCACAACCATGTAAGTACTGCTGCCCATTTGCCCAAATGACAAAACCCGACCGTTGTTCATGCAAAGGAAATATGCAACATTTCCTCTAAGACTTACCAAAGGTCCTCCAGGCGATGGGCTGTTCCTGATGATGTTAGAGAGGGCACGGCCCCTGTACTCATACACCATTGCCTACAAGGCTGCCAGGAGTATGCATGTACATGTTAGTTGCATTACTGTTTTCATGTGAGAAAAAGACAAAAAGGAAGTAGAAATATGATGCACTTCTGAAATATTTAACAAAAACAAAAAAAACTGTTGTGACTCATACACCTTCAAACAATAAGCAGCGCTCTTTGGTATTATTCACACTGTCAGAAATTACACCAGCATTTGCAAATGCTTTAAAGCCAAATTACCTGAGCCAAAACAATGGATTTGCTGTTTTTGTAAAGCTTTTGCAAGGGCCTCTGCTCCTTCATCACCAATCCTGTTACCCCATAGCCTTAGAACACAAAGAAACGTAGAGACAATAAGTAACTGTCAATACCTGCAAAAACACAATGCATAAAACTTTGCACAAACATTTTTACCCTAAATACTGCAATGAATTATTGCATTTCAGCCCCTCTGCCAGCTGCTTTGCTCCTTCTGCTGTAATGTTGTTGTTACCCAGCCTGAAAGACAAACAATACTGCAATGCCATCATGCTGTTACACTACACAGGCATTGTGAATACTGTAAATGTAATCTCTACAGTGGTGTCATGTTTGATGATGGTGTGTCCTGACCTTAACGACAAGAAATTTTGTCTGGTCTTCAGCAGGTATGAAAAATGCTGCGTGCAGGCGTCAGTTAGCCTGTTGTTGAAGAGGCTGGACAGAATAACCAACGAGATTATACAAACTGACAACATTTCACCTGCAGGTTTATATATACCTTGAAATCAGAATCAAAGTGCGGATTATAAGTTAATTAGCTTAGTTAATTTTTTGTACTATGCTTACGCAATTTTCTGGAAGCTGTCGAGGTGGATGACTTTGTCAATCAGTTTGCGGATGCCCTCATCTGTAATGTTATTATTTCTGAGGCTGAAAAATAAACAACCTGAATCTCTGTTAACTACGAAAGCTTACATTACATTTTTATTGTGATAGATTAAACTCAAATAAACTTTAGTAAACTGATGGAATACTGTCATAAAGGAAACTGATGCGATAACAGGAGAAAGTATGCAAAACAATCAGTTCAGTTTGGAAAATCAGTTTCTAATGCATGGTTAAGCTAGCAGCTAGTCAGAACGTGAGTAGTTACAGGGCAATTTTAGCCACCTGAAACCACTAAAAGTCCAAAAAATAATAGTTTCAGCCAATCCAAGGTCAATATTTTTTTAAAGTTTTACAATGATGTAATTTCACATCAAACAGGTTTCTAAAGTGAGGATAGGTGTGCCATGCCATGGTCTGTTTGCAACATGTTGCATGTGATGCTTATTTGGCAAACCAACTCCACGTAACCACAAGCCAAAACCACAAGTGCTTCTTTATGGATCATTTTCATATTCATTATATTTGCCATTCATATCATATAATGTGATTTGATAAGAGCATGGGGCGGTTTTCGCAAGTATGAACTTCAGTGTCAAAAAGGTGTGGCCTCCAACTCTGTAGCATTCCACCAAGCAGTATGGAGACGGTACGTGTAAATTGACTGAACTTTAAACACTTTAAAATGCACCCAAGAAATATAACCAACCCCCTCCCCCCTCAAGAATGACGTGAAAAAATGCTTAAAAAAAGCTGAAATTGTTTTGACCTTTATCTAAACCAGTAAAGATACTGACTAAACAGTCAAACTCAATAATCAAACAGTAAAACCCATTAAGTTCAGAAGCATTCAGTCATTGGACTTACTACAGAGAGTTACAAATGTGCATGCAGGGAAGAAGCTGCTCCACTCCAACGTCACCTACAGAGTTGTTGTCCAGCTGGAGGCCTACAGGGCTCTTTAGGTGTTGGAGCACGTAAGCGAGCGCGGTGCACTCCACGGGGCCGATGTTACAGTATGTAAGTTTCAAGTGGCCAACCTCCAACTTACTCATGGCATCTTTAGCTATCCTGCTCTCCTGCATCTCATAGATGCACTTGATGAGCCACACAAATTCCGGCATTGCATGCATACTCTTCTTTTCTCCCTGCACAGGTTGAGGGATTGACCTGAAATGTTGCTGCATGCCTTTAGAAAGATATCGGGCTACTTGTTTGGCCTTCTTCTCCACCAAAACACTGGAGCTGCAGTGGAGCCATAGCTTTTGATAGCGCTGGGACAGTAGTCCAGACACAAAGGTGGCTGTAATTTGCAGATTTGTTTTTTCTCCTGTGGTAGGATGCTCCTCCGAAATCTGCTGTGTATTACTTGAAGACAGACAGCCTCTGAAGCATGCATTGTTGAGACTCTTCTTCGTTTCCTGCGGCTCAAAGAGCTTAAGGATAGCTGGGCGACCAGCGTTACTTGACAAAATGACAGACATAGCAGCAAAGAAGCATTGCATTGTGATGTGAAGGAATTCATAGCATATACTGTGAGCCAGGGACATGTCTTTGCTCTGAATGAGAAAGCCAATGCAGATATCTGATTCAGTTACACCGCATGTCTCCAGGTCTGTAACTGAAAAGATATAATTAGAGTTTGATATTCCCTCAAAGGCAAGCTTCCCAAGATGCAAGACTGTCTCGAGGTTCTGCTGCAGCCAGCTTACCCCTATGCCACTCTTTAAGGTGTTGTGGTGCTGGAAGAAGTGTTGTAAGATCACCAGGTAAACGTCAGTGACTGTTTGCGGGCTTCCTTCTCCACATCCAAGCAGCTCCTTGTGGCACTGTGAGGACTATCCAGCAGAGAACTGGACTGTGGCACAGTCCAAGTAAAGCTGTGGTCTGCGTGTAGCGACTCTAAGGACCTTAGCAGCCTCATTTGGATCACTGTGATGTTTTCTCACAAAGCAGTCAATGCCAGATGGGGAAAAGCCTTTCAGATGCACCTCTTTGGACAAGTGCTTCTTCAAAGCAGGCCCCACTGCCTCTGGGCGACTGGTAACAATTTTCCGCACCCCTTTCATTAGAGAACCCTGGATTAAGTTAAACAATAGTACATGAACAGGTGCCGTTGGTTGGGGCAGCATATCCTATGTTCATCCGAAAGCTCTGCTTGAGCTCATCCAGACCATCGAAGGTGAGGAGGACAAGATGAGGGTGGTCCAAAATGAACTGGAAGATCTCCTCCTGCTCCCTGTCTGGCCAGCAGCAGTGCTGAAACAGCAGCTCTTGTACCGACAGATCCCTGTGCTCTGAGTTCAACCTGCGACAGCTGAATGGAAACAGAAGGAGAAAGTCCTGAACGGCGGCCCCCCGCGTCCAGTGAAGGTGCAGCCTCTGGAGCCAGATGCTCTTTCCGCTACCCGCCTCCCCGGATACCAGCACTGTGTCCGCATCCTCATTCAACGTTCCGACAGGGCCAACTATGTCCTCAAAGCCCATGGATTTGTTGATGTCAGCACTGCTGTTGGGTAGCTCCAGCTGGACGTCAGTGTAGATTGTCATCTAACGGCATGTGGCTGGTCCCTCCATAAGTACTGAGAAAGCGGGATTGCGCTGACACCGAGCTGCTCAGTTTCTTCTGGTACTTTACAAGCTCTGAATGAAAAGAAGGAGACACAGTAAACTCCAATATGAAACACAATAAACTCCACAATAAACTCCGATATGTCTTGTACTGCTGGTAAGAGTCAGTCATTATCAGCACTGACATTGACTGTACTGACAAAGGCTAAAAGGCCACTCAGCAAGAAAGAAGTAATAACTCCAACAGCTACATTAAAATGTTTGCTAATGCTCTTAGGAGCAATGGCCTTAATTCCCAGTGACATGTGGTCTGATCAAGTCTTTCTTCATTAATGATCATTTTTACACTAGGAGGAAAAAAGGGGGAAGCATGCGAGCCTGACAGTAACTTCCCAATAGTGTCTCAGAGGGCTGGACAATAATTCAATAACGATATGTATCGATCGATAGACGTATACTGATGATAGCAAAAAAAGGGTCTATAAAAAGTACAATAGAATAACAATTTCCCTTCCTTTTGCATTCTAACCATATAGGTTAATATTACAGTCATTACATCCTCCCAACCAATCACAAACGCAGACCCAGGAACGCTCCGTCACCAAGCTCCGCCACCAAGCTCCGCCCCCTTCAAGGATTTCAGAGAGCACACATTCTTTTTTTAGAACTTGCAGTTTTGGTAAAAAGTTTGTTGAATAATGGTTTGATTTTGAATTCAGTGTTTGTGTGTTCTGCGTCCAAAAATAGGTCTCTAAGCAACCGTATAAAATATTCAGGGCTGCGCTTATCAATATCGATCAATATTGATAAGTGCAAATCAATCATTTCTATTTTATTAATATACTTTTTTTTCTATATGGTCCAGCCCTAGTGTCTGGGGCTGGCAGCATCATGTATTCTAGGAGGGTCTGGTGCATTTCACTAAATAGATGGCGTCAGGAGGAAAGAACATCCCGTGAAGCAACATATGAAGACATCAGCTAGGATGTTAAAAGATTGGCCAAAATGAATCTTCTTAATGAACAATGACCGCAATCATACCACAACTTAGCTACAAAGTTATTTAATGAATTCAAAATCAACCTTTTGGAACTGTTTTATAACAAAGCCCTGATCTCAAATTTATAGAATATTTGTGGGCAAACCCGACACAGTTATACCCGTTGAGTCAGGAGGACTGGGCCAGAGTTCCTTTCTTTTTCTGGACTTTTATTAAAGGTGTCTAAGTACATTTAAAATGATGATATTTCTTAGAAAAGACAAAAAATATAAAAAAAATTATATAGTTTTTTTTTTTCTTCGAGTCACATCACATTTCATCTGGTTTCTGTGTTTGAGTATACTTTGCCAGTGCATAAAGTTGTTCAGACTAGCTCCACTAATGTTTAACCTTGCATTACTTTATCTGCATGTTTGCTGGTGCCTTTTGAAAAAGATACAGGGCTGACCACTTCAGTACTTTAGGCAACACACCTTTAGTCAGGGTTGGCCTTCTCTGCTCCGGCGGTCAACACACCTTCCTGTTCTTGCTGAATGTACTTGCAAGACAACTGATGCTGCCGACTCTCCTTTGGATCTGACATGATCAAGTAGCCGCCGTGCCTGTGACACACGCAGAATGTATGACAAACCCAGAATCGTTCAAATCAACAGAAAGCTAAACATTGGCAAAAAGTTAGTCTCACAAGTGGCAAAACCCCAAATCTTTACAATTCAAACAGAACGACATCCTAAAACTGTGACGTGAAAACCACCTCAAGTGCCAGTTCGACATTTAAAATCAAGCGGTATTTATTAATATCATAAACAGCGGTATAACAGTAATAAGTATTTTATTCAGCAACAGATTTAGATTAACAAATATAAATAAAAAAAGCATTGCTGCTTTTATCATTTATAGGTCCAGACAAGAAAACTTCTAATTTTTGTGACTATTAGATGAAAAGACACTCTGCAAAGCTACTTTGTCCCGCAATAGATTTAGTTCCAGTTTACTTTTTGTAAATGTTTTAATACAAAACAAAAAACTGTTTTCAAAAAAATATGATTTTTTTTTAGCAAATAAAAAGCTAGTCAATACACACACTGCTTCTTTGTAAACAAAGTAATACCTTGCAACCTATTAACAATTGACCAACACAGGTTTGTAATGAGCCTTTGCATGGGGCTGCTGGATTTTTGACCCACAGGATTTTCTGCTGGGTCATATTGCTGGGATTTCCTAGAATGTAGAAAGCCTTGTAAGAGGTCCATGCTATACTATTGTCAGCATTGTCAGTCAGATTTAAGTACAGATTTTGATTAGGCAACTCTTAAATTCTGGTATTCTACAGTTATTCTTCTCCAAATTACAAAAGAGAACGGGGTCGACTTGAGGACAATCAGCCAAGTCACACAATCCGCCCTCATCAAGGGCGCTGCGGTGGAGCGAGTCAGCAGCATCAAATTCCTGGGGGTGCAGATCGTAAACGCTTTGACCTGGTCCCTCCACACGTCTGTTGTTGTGAAGACTAGCACAGCAGTGTCTGCACTTTCTGAGCAAACCTCACTTCTCCCATCCTCACGATTTTCTACAGCGGGACATCAGAGAGTGTCCTGATCAGCTGCATAGCTGTCTGTCTTGTTGCAATACACCCTGCTGCAACAATATAACTGGCACTATTCATATTGTCTTACACAATAACTTTTCTGTACATATAAAAAGTCTTTTTTTTCGTTTGCTGCTATATTCCTGACAAAAGTCACTGTATTTTTTATTAATTTCTGTTTCTGTTATGTACTATCGTCATCATCACATGGTCTGTTCATTGATGCAAAACATCCTGCTGCCACATATACTTGCATCACTCATTCGGGTCTTGGTCTTACTCACATAACTTTTCTGTGACATATAAAATGTCTTTCTTTGGTTTGATGCCACATCGTTGACAAATGACAATTCTTATATTCATAATGTCTCTCTTTTGTCTTTTGTTTTTACTCGGAGCCTTGCAACAAAATTCAGCTCAGACGTACATAGTGATGTGAATAAAGTCAGAGGTTGTATTTCACAACTCAGGTAACTCATCTCATCTTTCTAAAAACTGATTAACCACAGTTGATTCATGATTAACAAGAGGGGGAATTCTTTTTTCCTTTAAAGGTAAAGTGGACAAATTTTTTGTCAGCTTTGAAATCCGGGGAGGAGATCATGTTAAATCTCTGGTTGTCCCACATGCCAATCACTGTGACGCACTCGTGTAACGCCGGTGTGCGTATGCGTTCCTTGCTAGTTTCCATCTTGTTGGCTATGCATGCGCCCTCCTAGTGTTCATGTAAACAGTTAGCTTTTGGGTGTTAGCCGTTCATTGTGGCCCCGGTTGTCTCACCTATACTTTGAAAGTGGCAGAGAGTCGCAAGAAGCAAACTGTCTTAGAAGTTTATGAGAGAGAAGAGGAAGGCCCTCAGATGAGGGAAATAAGACCGGAGTGTATTTGGGACATTTTTTTCAGCAGAAGAGCAGGTAGGGTTGTTTTGCACATGCTCAGTTATTGAAAAAGTAACATGGGAATTTCTTACCTACGTTTCGGGGGAAAATTGTCCACTATAGCTTTAATGAATTGAAAAGTGCTTTCCTAACTTACTCAGGTTATTTTTGTTTATTACAATTTGTTTGATGTGTGACAAAAAGCAAAAAAAAAAGAAAAAGAAAAAAAAACATTTTCAATGGACTGTAAATCTAACACATTAATATAAACTGTGCTCCGTTTTCTTACTCTACCTGCTGGGAGGGAGTGTGAATGGGCAGCTGCACTCCATCACAATCTGTGGAGGAAAAGTGACCTGATTCAACAAGAGCTCTCAAGACACCATCGATGCAGCCTTGGAGCTTGGAGATGAGGCTCGGCCTGCGAGTCAAGAGGGCCTCAGTGGACGTTCCCTGGGGTTTCACTCTGCCATCTGAACCCGAAGGGTTTTCTGAAGAGTAGAAAACAGCTCCCTGCACTTCTGGCAAGACCTGTTCGACAGCTCTGAAGAAGAGCTCACAGCTGTCCGTGCCCTTTGTGTAAAGTAGATCGAGCAGTTGCCTTGCGTTGCTGTACAGGGTCCTCCCTGGTACCAGTACGTTCTGGTAGTCCTCCCATCCGAGCTCCCCTTGTGCGAGCAGCATATCCGCGACTCGTTCAAGGTGCTCGGCCGACCCGCTGCTGCAGAGGGCGTTGAGAATTTCAGCGCGTCGCCTCACCAAAACCTCCTGGGCAAGCATGCTTCTCTGACTTTAGCTCCCATGCCCCTGGTAGACAGCTCGTACTTCTTCTGCCTCAAGAGTCACATCCTGTCGCAGCAAAGAAAAAAACGCGCTTTCATCCACACCGAGAACGTTACCCTCAAAGATTAAGCTCTCTAGCAAACAACGCTCACATACAACAGTTAGCTGTTTGTTTGGGGTTTTATTTTGAGACATACACTGACAACATCCCATTCTATTCTATCATACAAATATGCACAACTTATGACAAATAATAAACAGAATTTTACTTTTAACACATTCAATACATAGCAACGCCAGTAAAAAAGAAGCAGTACTCACTGTGAGCTTTCAACAAGCAAACTGTCTTTCCTCCATCTGTTATTTAGGCAGATATGCTTGAAAGCTGCAGACCTGCCCCTTCCTCATTCCACATCTGAAAGTGAAACTCACAGTGTTGCCATGTCTCTCAAGTAAACGAAAGCAACCATTGGCTGCCAATGAAACACATCATCTGAAAAAAAAATCCCTTAAAACACCAGCAGGAGTGATCAGAAAGGCAACACGCTGAGGTCACATATCACTTAATAATTAGAGGAAGTTACATTTAGTTGGCCAATTGGTAAACCCCTTTGTGTATTGTTGTGTGGGGACATGTCCACATCCTCTTGCTGAGCATCGCTACACGAATACAGCAAAGAGGAAAAGAGGAATAGACAAAACGCTGGAAATACATTAGAGGGTTTCTCCAAAAAGAATCAGCAGGCTTATACTGAAAGCCTGAGCTCCACGCTGGTTGTAGTTTAGTGCTGGAGCCACATGATGGAAGTGTTGCATAAAAAAGACAAACAACGTTACGCTCAGAAAACTGCCATCTTTCATTCTTGATTCCTCTTTTTTGTCCAATTTCTTTATTCCTTCTTTCAGTCACGTAATTATTTCCGTTCTCCCATTTGTGATACCACAATCCAAAGTGTGTACGTGCACATGGTGCGGCAGAAAATATTTTTAAAAAGCCTTTTCATTCCTGCAAAGTTGACTAAATTCACCGTCTTCTTATGATAAAAGGTCAGCACATGAAAACCAGCAGCAAAGGACAAAAACAAACGTCAACTCATAATGCTCTGATCCGATACGCAGACTACTGCCAAATCCACATGTCCCTACCGGTTCACAATTGCTTAGGGCGATGTTCAGTGTTGGTCTTTCACCAGAAATTGTGTTTTTCAGGGAAGGCACAATGCTCAGTTTTGATCTCATCTGACCAGATCATCAGACCGTCTTCCATGTTTGCGATGCCCAGACGTCGCTTGTGGTGCACCTTAAATGGTACTACTCATGGCTTATTTTCAGTAATGGCTTTCTTTCTTGCAACTCTTCCAAGAAGCCCAGATCTGTGGAGTCCAGAACCAGCAATTGTCAGGTCAACGCGTTCAACCGGCTAGGCTGTGGATTGTGTGCAGCTCCTCCAGAGTTACCAACAGATGCTGGACTGCTTCTCCGATGACCTTTCGTTGACATCACTTCAGGTGTGCAGCTATGCTTCGGTAGGTCTGAAGTTGTGGTATTCCCTGTCCATTTTACAGTGATGGGTTGAACTGTACTCTGAGCCATGTTTAATGCTTATGATTTATTTATTAATGTTCTCTACAAAACCTCTGAGGCCTTCACAGAACAGCTGGATTTATACTGAGATTTAATTAAGCGAAGGTGGGCTCTGTTTACAATAAGGTCTACATTATATATATAATGTAGACCGGCACAATCCCACTAAAGCACCTTGAATTGTGAGGTTACAACATTAGAAAACGTGCACCGTTAACTGTCAGGACAAAAAAGGTTCAGGAAGGAACAACACAGATCTATTCTTTGCGGTCCTTGCAGCTCCCCGTAGAGTAACGAGATCAGCTTATTATTCGCATCTGCTGTGTTCTGTTTGGGGGGGGGGGGTGAGACAATCCTCTCACTCATACGGACAGGAGTAATCAAACACAATCTTTCAAAGCGAAGCTTCTTTTCTTCTTTGTGTCTCAGAAACAGCCGACTCCACCTAAGGGAGTGTAGCTCTGAGTGCTTTCTGTCAGGCACACTACACAAACCTTTAAGGTGGAATTCTGCCATTGGAATGACAGAAGGGGGTCCAGAGGATTTGCGGTGGATACAATTTGAGGAATGCAAAAACTGGCACTAAGTAAATAAATAAATAAATATTCTTAAAAACAAATATCTGAGTGTTTCTTTCCTTGGCTACACCAGAATTCTGAACAATTTGTGGAAAAGCTCAGAAAACAATGCTCCCTGCATTTGAATTGCACTCTTCTATTAGTGAACATATTTTGGAATTCACAAAGGCTTGTGTGATGTGATAATGTTCAGAGTTTCAGGACAAACCCAGAGATGAATCTCCTTAACCTGGCAAGCAAGATTGATAATGTGTAGCATTCTCCTTTCTGCACATTATCGGTTTGGGCCTGCTCCCATCCAATTCAACTGGGATTCAGCAGAACTTAATGAACTGATTGGGCAAAGCAACACCAAGTACCCGCCTACCAAAGGTTGGTTTTAGCCAATCACGGTATCACATGAAAATGTGACATGAGAGACCACAACAAGTTTACGCTGGTCAAGGCGCTTCTTCCTGTTCATGCTTCAAAGAAGAAATTGTGGATTCTGACAAAAGCAACAATCAACCAACAATCCGATTAAACCTCTGTTGACAGGAGTTGTTGCTCAAGAGTCTCATATACCAACAAACATGGCAAAACAAAGTGCAGAAACCAATGTTTTACATAATTTCTGTGCTTTTCAAGTAATGTGTTTATCCTCTCATATACTGTACCATCGAGAGTAATTAAAGGGTAAAAAGGGTCAGTTTCAGGTAAGTAACTATATTTAAAGGATAAAAAAAAACGTCCTTAAAAATTGATAGAAAAGCAGAGAAAGTCCAAAGCATGTGGATTGGAGGGGTCTCATCAAAGCCACACCAAAGCTGCTATGCTGAATAAAAGTCTGAATAGATTCTATCTTGCTTGGTTTGAGATAAGTAGGTTCTGTAAACTACCTCAAACTGTACTGTGGAGATGGGTTTGGAAAGCTGCTTAGTGAGAAGTCAACAAATAAATTCGACAGGAGATGTCGTTGTTTTTTCTTATTATTCTGCTAAAGCAGAATCCAGATTCCTGAGAGGGCCAACGTTGCAACAGTGACCTTCTCCTCAGGTGTTACACGGCGCTCCCTTCTATGATCTGCGTAAAGACATCTCAATTCACCACTGCAGCCAAAAGTCATAAGAAGAGTAAAAAAAAAAGTCAGATGTTATGCTCATTAAATGGCTGATGTGAAAAATCTTGAAGTTAGTAAAGAAAATAGGTATTAGGTACATCACCAGTTTTCAGATATGTTTGTAAAGGTGCAATCAACATGATATTCTTACCAGATGTTAGTAACAACTGATCCAGTAGACACATGCAAAGAATATTTTAAGCTATTTAATATGAAACAGAATAACATAGGAACAAAGTTTATGAATATAAGGCATGAATCTGACTGAGACTGAAGGAAACGTATGAATTATAAAAAAATGGGGGTATTAAGAAAAAATACATCGCTGATATGATGCTAACTTGTTCTGTAAAAAAAAAAAAAAAAGATCTACAAAATAAATTGCACTTGTCTATGGCAACCCCGAAGCTGGTCATTTTTAAATCACTTTAATTTATTCAACCTAGAATTATGAATTCTATTTAAGAAGACAGATGTTTTTAAACTTTAACATAAATGATAGACATTAGTATGAGGATTCATACAGTTTTTGCAGTTACAACACAACCCCTGTCATAGGATGTTATTATCATTTTACCATTTCAATTCTAGATTACATTAAACACTAAAAAAGGAAGAATTTCTGGTCTGTTTAAATTATATGGTACAAATGTATTTATCCTGTGCATTTTTATAGGCCAAAACCCATTCTATCAATGGTTTTAAGAAGAAGAAGAAAAAAAAAAGAAAAAAAAAGAAGCAGTAGGCTGCACAGAAAAATAAAGCCAGTCATCCTAGATTCCCAAAGCAAATGGGTTAACAAATAAAAGAGGATTAGCTCATTAGATTAATGACGACATTAACTGTAAGAGGATCCAGAAGTGCCGTAGAAAAATGCTAAGGCCGAAGCCGCAAAATGACTCAAACATGGAAAGGATTGCTGTATAATTAGAAAACGCTTCTCGGGAGCCAACAGAGAGTTAGCTGTTTAAGTGGATGGCAAACTCTTTCAGAGGAGACCGTGTGTGTGTGTGTGTTGTGTGTGTGTGTGTTTGTGTGTGTGTGTGTGTGTTGTGTGTGTGTGGTGTGTGGTGTGTGTGTGTGCGCGTGTGTGTCAATCAGAGTTTAATTGACAGGAAGATTAAAGCTCACATCTGAGGGCCTCTCTTTTTGCTGAAGCACGCTAAGTTAAAGGAGTCTGGTCTCCAGCGTCTACCCAAGGTTTGGGGTGCTGCGCTCAAGGTTAGCTGGGGCGCCCCGCTGAGCGTGCACTGTCTGAGATGGGGTCCTACTTGTTGGACATTCATTATCAAACTCTGTTTGCTCCTTTCATCTGCAGCTCTCTGCAGCACTCAGCATAAACTACAGAGGCACCTTGCAGCTTGACATCTCTCCATTCAGTCTGTACCTTAAACAGCATGCTGCCACATCAAAGAACCGTGGCTTCCTTTGATGTTGCAAAAAGAAAGAGCTCCAATGATCTGCTAAAAACCAATGCAACTTTCTGAAGCCTTGTTTATACATTTGCTATCTCTAAAGGTCTGGAGTCAGTTTTCTAAAAGTCCACACGACAGACTCAGGTTCTGTAGAAGTTGGACGACAGCTTTTGCTTTACAATGTGAAATGAGAAAAGTTTAGCAGCACTTCATATCCCTGGAGTATCGTTTTTTCTCTTCCATGAAGATCCTATTAAATGCCACATTTGTTCAGTTAAAGGGGATTATCTCTGAGCTTGAGGAATGAAGTGTGGTGCGCAAAGCAAAAGCAGATTTCTTTTAACTGATTGTATGTACAGGAGATATGTTATTTTACATTAAATAACATGTAACTGTGTCAAAGAGTTTTTGACACAGAATTTCGGTTCAAGAGTGAAGGTTTGACCCCTGATTTAGAATCAACCAGTCTTGGTTAAAATATATCATATGATGCTTATATTTAAGCTTAGAAACATCTTGCACCTTAATTTCAGGGCCAGCTAAAGTTGATTATTTCTTACCGCTACCTTAACCTTCCACTGCTGTCAGTGAGCTTAACTTTCATTGAACCTCCCTCATCAGCATCCCCTTGGCACAACTCACTTGCATTGTTTGTATGTGATGGACCAGCACAGAGTAATGGTTAAGTGGAAAGAAAAAAATATAGAGTTAGAAAAAGAATTTCAACTCATAAAAATTAGAAAAATGTTCCCATAAGACCCACATCTGAAAAGAGTCCCATGGCAAAGCTGGAGGAGCTGCAGAGAAACACGATTGAGGATGGAAAATATGGTGACAGGAAAACTATTATTTCTGCATGCTGCAAATCTAGACAACATGGAAGAGAGACAAGGAAAAAAAAGTCACCAGTAATAGGAAGGAATAAAAAGTCCAGTTTGCCACAAGCCATGTAGGATCAGCATAAATGCAGCTGATGTAGACATTACCCCAGAACTATGAGTGGCTATTCAAACTATTCAATCTTGTTACTGTGAGGTGTTACAAACCCTTACTCAATCAATAACTAACGTTTTGCTGTTTCTACAGTAAAGAGTCTGTTTATTTGACAAATGCAATGAACTATTAGATGAATGCCTTTTTTCTAGACATGAAAGATCATGCCACACTCATCTTAACTTATACACATAACATTTATCAGGTCACTATGGCCACAATGTTTATTTGGAAACACAAAATGAATGAGGTATGTCGTTGAAATGTACAAATCTTCAACTTCAATGTCAAGGAAAAAGAAAGTCTATAAGCGCTTCTCCATAGCGCTTAGTAGTAAATCGGACAGAGTATTTCCAGCGCCAACGTCCACAAAGTGTATTTGTGGAATAGACTTACCCTTTTTGGTGTTTAAAGGACACAGAAGCCTACATCAAGAATAACAAAGCAACAAGCACTTTGGTACTGCCATACAGGACTATCCTGTACCATTCAGTATCACCAGCGCAGCGCAGCTAGGCAGTACTGGAAGTTAGAAGAATAGTTAAAACTCAGCCTGAACCAGGAAACTCCTGGAGGCAGCGTATGATCTGTTTTCTCATTTGTCATTTGTGTTTTAATTTTCTTTTTGTCAAGTGGAAACCACCCATGCAGATAATTGTGTGTGTTCAGGAGTTCTTCTTTGTTGGTTGTACTGAGAGCTGCTTTAATTTAGGAGATTGTGTTTGATTTGCTTGATTACTAAGAAGATGTTTTTTCATTATGGAGAAAGCCAAACAGGGTCTTTGCTTGAAATTCTCTGACAATGTAAATTCGGTTGTTCTTGGGGGCCTTTGACCTCAAAGCAAACAGTCATTCAGTCACAAATTAAAGGAGGACTGAAACAATGAATCTAAATGGCATATTATTAGATCAGAGAATACAACCCACAGGCCACCGCAAGATTCAGATGTGAACAAAGTAGCGTGCCTCCCCAGCGCCCGCATGAGGATTATAGACTGAATTTAATCCTGCTAATTATAATTTCATCAGATATGACCAAAAACCAAGTGGCAGCTCCAAAGTAGCATTTAATGTAAACGGCCACTGGGGTCAGCAACTCTGAAATTTAGCGCTTTGGTCAGCTTATTTCCTAATCGAATGAACTTGACAATAATTGAAGTATTTATTTTCTGCCCTTCTTTCCAAACATCAAGGCAGCCACAGCAATTAGTTTTTAATTTTCTCTTTCCCACTCTTCCTTTTCATGTTCTTGAGTAGGCTGGAACCAGCATATTCCGATCATTTGCATTATCCGAAGGAAAATCTGCTTTGAAGTTCTAAGATTCTCTACAGAAAAGGAGCCACTTATCCTGCACGGAAGGAAATAAGTGTTCAAGGCTCATACATTCACTGGAACAGATGTACGTTATCATTGGATTTGCTTTTTTTTTCCCCCCCTTTCACCTTATTCAATCCTGTGTTGGTGAGAGACTATCTCATGTCCCCTGATCCCTTAACATTTAGCATCCTTCCTTTACAGAAGCTAGCACCCTGCATGTGCCAATTCACACTTCAAAGCTCTCTGCATATCAGCTGGAAACAAAACACACACATTATGGCAGTTTTTCATTTTCCCACATCAAAGTCAATATCACAGTGTTTTTTGTTTGTTTGTTATTTAGTTTTAAGCTTTCACAAGTAGTGGTGGGGATTTTTTTTTTATTTAATCCATCCTAATGTATTTGTGTTCCAGCAACAGAAACATAACAGTTTACATGTGCATTGCAAGGTTTTATTTTCCTAATGTAGCTGCTATAGACTGCAAGCTTTCCAGAATTTTCCTGAAAATAATTGCATTGAAAAACCTAGAGGTAACAACAAACATGGATATTTTCAATATGGTTCGTTATGTTTTGGACCTCGTAGTATTGCACTTTCATTCAACACCCTGTTCTGTTTGGACCAAAAAATGAAGATTTTCAAAACACATATTGTTATCCAGTATTCTGAGGTTACACACCTTAACATATTTAAAGGTCTGAAAACACCATCAGCTGTGAGTGTGTTTTGAAGACTTGCATAAATGCCTACATAAAAGGTTAGCTCAAAAGAGAGTTGGAAGTCTTAACTTGGTCCCCCAATTTTCCCAGATTTCAATCCAGTGGAGCATCTGTTGGATTGGCTGGACAAACAAGTCCAATCCATAGAGGCCAAAACTTCACAGTTTACAGAACTCAATTAAAATCCTGGAACAAATAAACCCAGCACACCTTCAGGGGGTCTAAACAGTGACACTGCCCCTGTCAAATTTGCATGAAAAAATGCTGACACGGTAAACCTAAATTACAAAATAAGGGATTATCAAAAACCTGTTCTCTCATCAAATAGTCTGACGTTAGATTTTTTTAGCATTCCTCATCCAATGTTTCAAAGCCAAATGAGACAATGAGTGTGTGTGTGTGTGTGTGTGTGTGTGTGTGTGTGTGGTGTGTGTGTGTGTGTGTGTGTGTGTGTGTGTGTGTGTGTGTGTGTGTGTGTGTGTGTGTGTCTTTTTAACCTTTTGGTGTGATGAATTTAGGAGGACCCAAGAAATACCCGAAAACAAGTGAGTACCAAAATAATATCAGTCTTTATTATGACGCTGCGGCTCGGCCCCTGGTGGTTCGCACTCTGCGACAGGCCGCTCTGAAGGCAGAGTCTCAGGTTAGTGACCAGCAGATATTAACAGGTTTGTTAGAGAGAAGTGAGGTCACTAACCTGGACGTGCTGAGGCAGAACTCTGACTCCTTGTTACGAAGGCGTCCGAGAGGGGGTTTATCCAGGGCCTCTTTTTGTCCAGGTCCGGTCCGGGTCTTTGTCATGTCAGGGGAAATCCATTTAGTTTCAGGGCAGCGGTCTCCAAGGGGGAATCCAATAGAGCGTCCAGGTCCAGGTCCAGGTCAAATCCAGAAGGCACAGACAGAACAGGGGGGGGAGCAGGCGAACTCGTTTACTCACAGACAGGCTGGGGTCGGAATCACGGTGAGGCAGTCCAAACTCTGAGGCTGACAGGCAGAACCCAGGCAGGCAGACAAATCCAAAGGGGCAGGCAGGTATCCAAAAACAGAGGCAGAACAGGTCGAGAGGCAGACAGGCAGACAGGAAATTTCAAAAAATGCTGGAAGCGCTCACCGTATGGCTAGAGACGTTCTGGCACTGGAGACTGCGAGGAGCAGAGCCTTTAAAGCAGCAAGGGTGGAAAAAGACACAGGTGTGCTGATTGCAATCAGCAGCTCCAGTGCCAGAAACGTTACAGAGCCCCCCCCTCAAGGGCGGATTCCAGACGCCCTTAAACGTCTCTAAAGTACAAAAGAAAACTAAATAAAAGTCTGACCGGGCGGGTGGAGGGGGCTACAGGCAGGAGGGTCAGAAAAAAAAAAAAAAAAAAAAAAAGGAAAACAAGAGTCCATAACAGAAAACAAGCCTCGGAAGGGCAAAAACCAAATAACTGAATGCTTTTAAACCAATCTCTAGAACAGAGAGTCAGGTGGGCATCCTGGAAGATGGCCCACTCGAGAAACGGTCTCCGGAGGTCGGTCCCGGCAGACCGTCCCGGCGTGACAGGCTCTCCGGCGGACGGCCCCGGCGTGACAGGCTCTCCGGCGGACGGCCCCGGCGTGACAGGCTCTCCGGCGGACGGCCCCGGCGTGACAGGCTCTCCGGCGGACGTCCCCGGCGTGACAGGTTCTCCGGCGGACGCCCCCGGCGTGACTGGCTCTCCGGCGGACGCCCCCGGCGTGACAGATTCTCCGGCGGACGGCCCCGGCGTGACAGGCTCTCCGGCGGGCGTCCAGGAGGCCGTCTACGGAGCAGGAACCTCGGAGGCCGGCGGCGGAGCAGGAATCTAGGAGGCCGGCGGCGAGGTCTGGAGAGAGGAAAAACTGAACCCGGCGCCGGACTACAGGGTACGGAAGGGCGCCAGACTACAGGGTACAGAAGGGCGCCAGAACTACAGGGTACAGAAGGCGCCAGACTACAGGGTACGGAAGGCGCCAGACTACAGGGTACGGAAGGCGCCAGACTACAGGGTACGGAAGGCGCCAGACTACAGGTTGAGGAGGGCGACTGGTTAGTGGCTACAGGCGGCGGCGCCTGGTTAGTGGCCACAGGCGGCGGCGCCTGGTTAGTGGCTACAGGCGGCGGCGCCTGGTTAGTGGCTACAGGCGGCGGCGCCTGGTTAGTGGCTTCAGGCGGCGGCGCCTGGTTGACGGCTACAGGCGGCGTCGCCTGGTTAACGGCCACAGGCGGCGATGCCTGGTTAACGGCTACAGGCGGCGTCGCCTGGTTAACGGCTACAGGCGGCGGCGCCTGGTTAGTGGCTTCAGGCGGCGGCGCCTGGTTAGTGGCTATAGGCGGCGACGCCTGGTTAACGGCTACAGGCGGCGGTGCCTGGTCACTGGTTCCCGGTGCGGGAGCCTGGCTACAGGCGACCGAAGAAGGAGCCTGGCTACAGGCGACCGAAAAAGGAGCCTGGCTACAGGCGACTGAAAGGGAGCCTGGCTACAGGCGACTGAAAAGGAGCCTGGCTACAGGCGACCGAAAAAGGAGCCTGGCTACAGGCGAATGAAAAAAGGAGCCTGGCTACAGGCGACGGACGAAGGAGCCTGGCTACAGGCGACTGACGAAGGAGCCTGGTTACAGGCAAACTAACGAAGGAGCCTGATTACAGGCGACTAACAAGGGAGCCTCACTACAGGCGACCGAAGGGGAAGCCTGGCTACAGGCGACAGAAGGGGACGCCTGGCTATAGGCGACTGAAAAAGGAGCCGGGTTACAGGCGACTAACGAAGGAGCCTGACTACAGGCGACGGAGGAAAGAGCCTGGTTACAGGTGACCGACGAAGGAGCCTGGCTACAGGCGACTAACGAAGGAGCCTGACTACAGGCGACGGAGGAAAGGGCCTGGTTACAGGCAACCAACGAAGGAACCTGGGTACAGGTGACAGAAGAAGGAGCCTGGTGCTACAGGCGACCTAAAGAAGGAGCCTGGCTACAGGCGACAAAAGAAGGAGCCTGGCTACAGGCGACTGACAAGGGAGCCTGGCTACAGGCGACTGAAGGGGAGCCCGGCTACAGGCGACTGACAAGGGAGCCTTACTACAGGCGACTGAAGGGGAAGCCTGACTACAGGCGACTGAAGGGGAAGCCTGGCTACAGACAACTGAAGGGGAAGCCTGGCTGCTGGCAGCTAAGGTGGGAGCCGGGTTATAGGCTGCTAAGGTGGGAGCCTGGCAACAGGCTGTTAAGGTGGGAGCCTGGCTACAGGCTGCTAAGGCCACAGGATTACAGGCTACAGAGGCCACAGGACTACAGGCTACAAAGGCCACAGGACTACAGGCTACAGAGGCCACAGGACTACAGGCTACAGAGGCCACAGGACTACAGACTACAGAGGCCACAGGACTACAGACTACAGAGGCCACAGGACTACAGACTACAGAGGCCACAGGGCTACAGACTACAGACGCCACAGGGCTACAGACTACAGAGGCCACAGGGCTACAGACTACAGAGCTACCAGACTACAGAGGCCACAGTGTGCTACAGAACTACAGCGGCCACCAGGGGCTACAGACTACAGAGCTACAGACTTACAGAGGCCACAGGGCTACAGGCCTTCAGGAGGCCCCGGGCTAACAGGCTTCAGGAGGCCCCGGGGCTACAGGCTTCAAGGAGGCCCCGGGCGGTACAGTCTTGCAGGAGGCACCCGGGCTAACGGCTTCAGGAGGCCCTTGGCTACAGGCTTCCGGGAGCCAAAGTCCGGACCCTTTTGCCACAGGACGTCTAGGAATCAACTCCTGGCGTGGTTCTCAGAAAGAGACATCCAATACAGTCTCTCCCAAGAGTTGGCTTGTCCATGAGGGCAAAAGGGGGTCTGGGCTTCTTAAACACAACCATCGGAGGGCTCCAAGTTCTCCAGGGGGCCACAACTTGTGCATCCTCTTCGGAGGCCTGGGGGTGTCCGAAGAAAGAATGACGAATCCACCTGAGGACCCCGCATCACAGTTCAGCGACGGTTCCCACTGTGTTGCCACATCACACATCTGTGACGGTCCCCTCTGGGTTTCCCACGTCGGACGTCTGCGACGGACCCCTCTGGGTCCCGACGTCGCCACGTTCAGCGACGGACCCCTCTGGGTTCCCACGTCGCACGTCAGTGACGGACCCCTCTGGATTCCTACGTCGCACGTCAGTGACGGACCCCTCTGGATTCCTACGTCGCACGTCAGTGACGGACCCCCCTGGGTTTCCCACGTCGCAGGTCAGAAGAGGCAGGTCCTCCTGGACCCCCTCGTTGGGCTTCACGGGAGCCGAGGCGTCGGCCGGATCCTCAGGGACAGACTCAGGAGCCAAGGCATCGGCCGGACCCTCTGGGACTGGTTTAGGTCGGCTGTTAGAAAGCCTGGAGGGCTGACCTATAATGTCCCTCTACCTCTCTTAATTTCTCCTCCAGTCCCTTTGAATATTGACAGAGGAGAGCCTCTCTGAGGCGTTTAATAATGGGGGCAAACGTCCTTATTTTATTCTCCAGGGCTTTGGTCGGCTTCTACAGCGTCACTAGAGGGAGCTGTGGGCAGATCAGGATTGGAAGTGGAGGACTCCGGTCCGCTGGACAGGAAGCGGCTGAAGAAGCAGAGGGACGGTCGGCCGAGGCTGGGGCTGAACTGGCCCGGCTGACCGCTCCTCAGAACAGCTGGAGGCCTGGTCAATAAGCCGCCGTCTCCCTCCGGCGACGGGACGGCGGACCCAGCGGGGATGCCCGATTTCTCTTGAGGAGACGGGACCGATTCCAGAAATAGGTCCGGACGGAGCTCCCGGATCACCTCCGGTCGACCTCCAGGAAGACGTCCGGCCACTGACGGAGTAAGTGGAGGCAAAGCAGGACCTCACATATGCCATATTGGACCGGTCTGAAAAGAATGAGGAAGGTTGCAATTCGAAATGTGTCTCGCACTGTGTGAGAAAAAAGCCCTGCAATGTTCCTGGATCACCAAAAAACATTGCCGGCGGGGAGAGTCGGGGGCTCTTGACGAGGACGACGTCACCGGAAGTGACGGAGGGCCAGAGGAAGCGGCTTGCGGAAGTGAAGTCTGCGTGCTTCCCTGAGTACGAAGATGGCCTAAAATCTCCGAGACGCCGGCTTCTAATTCAGAATGGATTTCTCTACCCCGCGCGCCACTGGGTTTCGGGTACAGGGTCCCATGTTGGCCAGAACGTACTGTGATGAATTTAGGAGGACCCAGAAAATCCCGAAAACAAGTGAGTACAAAAATAATATCAGTCTTTTTTATGACGCTGCTGCGGCTCGGCCCCTGGTCGGCTCGCACTCTGCGACAGGCCGCTCCTGAAGGCAGAGTCTCAGGTTAGTGACGCAGCATATATTAACAGTTTGTTAGAGAGAAGTGAGGTCACTAACCTGGACTGCTGAGGGCAGAACTCTGACTCCTTGTTACGAAGGCGTCCGAGAGGGGGTTATCCAGGGCTCTTTGTCCAGGTCCGGTCCCGGTCTTTGTCAGGGGGAATCGTTTAGTTCAGCGCAGCGGTCTCCAAGGGGAATCCAATAGAGCGTCCAGGTCAGGTCCAGGTCAAATCCAGAAGGCACAGACAGAACCAGGGGGGGAGCAGGCGAAACTCGTTTACTCACGACAGGCTGGGGTCGGGAATCACGGTAGGCAGTCCAAAACTCTGAGGCTGACAGGCAGAACCCAGCAGGGCAGACCAAATCCAAGGTCAGGGGGCAGGTATCCAAAAAACACTGAGGCAGAACAGGTCGAGAGGCCAGACAGGCAACAGGAAATTTCAAAAAATGCTGGA